>NC_041021.1:18418023-18513360 GCF_004193775.1 Glycine soja
GAATGTCATTGCCTAGCGCTGTTCATATGTCCTCCACCTTCGAGTTTGGAGCTATGCTTCATGATTGCCTAAGTGTGGACCCTCAAGTGCAATCCTCCATTCTCCACTTTTTTCGGAGCCCATGAATGTCATTGCCTAGCGCGTTTCATGTGTCCTCCACCTTCGAGTCTGGAGCCCCACGAATGTCATTTCCTAGCGTTGTTCGCCAATTCTCCATTCTCCACATTTTTCGGAGCCCCATCAATGTCATTGCCTAGCCTGTTCATGTGTCCTCCACCTTCGAGATCGGAGCTATGCTTCATGATTGCCTAAGTGTGGACCCTCAAGTGCAATCCTCAATTCTCCACTTTTTCGGAGCCCCATGAATGTCATTGCTAGCGCTGTTCATGTGTCCTCCACCTTCGAGTCTGGAGCCCCGCGAATGTCATTGCCTAGCGCTGTTCGCCAATTCTCCATTCTCCACTTTTTTGGGAGCCCCATGAATGTCATTGCCTAGCGCTGTTCATGTGTCCTCCACCTTCGAGTCTGGAGCCCACGATGTCATTTCCTAGCTTGTTCGCCAATCTCCATTCTCCACTTTTTTCGGAGCCCCATGAATGTCATTGCCTAGCACTGTTCATGTGTCCTCCACCTTCGAGATCGGAGCTATGCTTCATGATTGCCTAAGTGTGGACCCTCAAGTGCAATCCTCCATTCTCCTCTTTTTTTGGAGCCCCATGAATGTCATTGCCTAGCGCTGTTCATGTATCCTCCACCTTCGAGTCTGGAGCTCGCAATGTCATTGCCTAAGGTGTTCGCCAATTCTCCATTCTCCACTTTTTTTGGAGCCCCATGAATGTCATTGCCTAGCCTGTTCATGTGTCCTCCACCTTCGAGTTTGGAGCTATGCTTCATGATTGCCTAAGTGTGGACCCTCAAGTGCAATCCTCAATTCTCCACTTTTTTCGGAGCCCCATGAATGTCATTGCCTAGCGCTGTTCATGTGTCCTCCACCTTCGAGTCTGGAGCCCCACGAATGTCATTTCCTAGCGTTGTTCGCCAATTCTCCATTCTCCACATTTTTCGGAGCCCCATCAATGTCATTGCCTAGCACTGTTCATGTGTCCTCCACCTTCGAGATCGGAGCTATGCTTCATGATTGCCTAAGTGTGGACCCTCAAGTGCAATCCTCAATTCTCCACTTTTTTCGGAGCCCCATGAATGTCATTGCCTAGCGCTGTTCATGTGTCCTCCACCTTCGAGTCTGGAGCCCCGCGAATGTCATTGCCTAGCGCTGTTCGCCAATTCTCCATTCTCCACTTTTTTGGGAGCCCCAGAATGTCATTGCCTAGGCTTTCATGTGTCCTCCACCTTCGAGTCTGGAGCCACGAATGTCATTTCCTAGGTTGTTCGCAATTCTCCATTCTCCACATTTTTCGGAGCCCCATGAATGTCATTGCCTAGCACTGTTCATGTGTCCTCCACCTTCGAGTCGGAGCTATGCTTCATGATTGCCTAAGTGTGGACCCTCAAGTGCAATCCTCCATTCTCCACTTTTTTCGGAGCCCCATGAATGTCATTGCCTAGCGCTGTTCATGTGTCCTCCACCTTCGAGTCTGGAGCCCCGATGTCATTGCCTAGCGCTGTTCGCCAATTCTCCATTCTCCACTTTTTTGGAGCCCCATGAATGTCATTGCCTAGCGCTGTTCATGTGTCCTCCACCTTCGAGTTTGGAGCTATGCTTCATGATTGCCTAAGTGTGGACCCTCAAGTGCAATCCTCCATTCTCCACTTTTTTCGGAGCCCCATGAATGTCATTGCCTAGCGCTGTTCATGTGTCCTCCACCTTCGAGTTTGGAGCTATGCTTCATGATTGCCTAAGTGTGGACCCTCAAGTGCAATCCTCCATTCTCCACTTTTTTGGAGCCCCATGAATGTCATTGCCTAGCGCTGTTCATGTGTCCTCCACCTTCGAGTTTGGAGCTATGCTTCATGATTGCCTAAGTGTGGACCTCAAGTGCAATCCTCCATTCTCCACTTTTTTCGGAGCCCCATGAATGTCATTGCCTAGCGCTGTTCATGTGTCCTCCACCTTCGAGTTTGGAGCTATGCTTCATGATTGCCTAAGTGTGGACCCTCAAGTGCAATCCTCCATTCTCCACTTTTTTCGGAGCCCCATGAATGTCATTGCCTAGCGCTGTTCATGTGTCCTCCACCTTCGAGTCTGGAGCCCCACGAATGTCATTTCCTAGCGTTGTTCGCCAATTCTCCATTCTCCACATTTTTCGGAGCCCCATCAATGTCATTGCCTAGCACTGTTCATGTGTCCTCCACCTTCGAGATCGGAGCTATGCTTCATGATTGCCTAAGTGTGGACCCTCAAGTGCAATCCTCAATTCTCCACTTTTTTCGGAGCCCCATGAATGTCATTGCCTAGCGCTGTTCATGTGTCCTCCACCTTCGAGTCTGGAGCCCCGCGAATGTCATTGCCTAGCGCTGTTCGCCAATTCTCCATTCTCCACTTTTTTGGGAGCCCCATGAATGTCATTGCCTAGCGCTGTTCATGTGTCCTCCA
This sequence comes from Glycine soja, assembly GCF_004193775.1. Taxonomy (NCBI): domain Eukaryota; kingdom Viridiplantae; phylum Streptophyta; class Magnoliopsida; order Fabales; family Fabaceae; genus Glycine; species Glycine soja. The sequence continues at coordinate 18,420,578 of NC_041021.1, forward strand.
CCTTCGAGTCTGGAGCCCCACGAATGTCATTTCCTAGCGTTGTTCGCCAATTCTCCATTCTCCACATTTTTCGGAGCCCCATCAATGTCATTGCCTAGCACTGTTCATGTGTCCTCCACCTTCGAGATCGGAGCTATGCTTCATGATTGCCTAAGTGTGGACCCTCAAGTGCAATCCTCAATTCTCCACTTTTTTCGGAGCCCCATGAATGTCATTGCCTAGCGCTGTTCATGTGTCCTCCACCTTCGAGTCTGGAGCCCCGCGAATGTCATTGCCTAGCGCTGTTCGCCAATTCTCCATTCTCCACTTTTTTGGGAGCCCCATGAATGTCATTGCCTAGCGCTGTTCATGTGTCCTCCACCTTCGAGTTTGGAGCTATGCTTCATGATTGCCTAAGTGTGGACCCTCAAGTGCAATCCTCCATTCTCCTCTTTTTTTGGAGCCCCATGAATGTCATTGCCTAGAGCTGTTCATGTATCCTCCACCTTCGTTATTTTTTTTTTTTTTTTTTTTTTTGTATTGCCTGCTGTTCATGTGTCCTCCACCTTCGAGTTTGGAGCTATGCTTCATGATTGCCTAAGTGTGGACCCTCAAGTGCAATCCTCCATTCTCCACTTTTTTTGGAGCCCCATGAATGTCATTGCCTAGCGCTGTTCATGTGTCCTCCACCTTCGAGTTTGGAGCTATGCTTCATGATTGCCTAAGTGTGGACCCTCAAGTGCAATCCTCCATTCTCCACTTTTTTGGGAGCCCCATGAATGTCATTGCCTAGCGCTGTTCATGTGTCCTCCACCTTCGAGTCTGGAGCCCCACGAATGTCATTTCCTAGCGTTGTTCGCCAATTCTCCATTCTCCACATTTTTCGGAGCCCCATCAATGTCATTGCCTAGGACTGTTCATGTGTCCTCCACCTTCGAGATCGGAGCTATGCTTCATGATTGCCTAAGTGTGGACCCTCAAGTGCAATCCTCAATTCTCCACTTTTTTCGGAGCCCCATGAATGTCATTGCCTAGCGCTGTTCATGTGTCCTCCACCTTCGAGTCTGGAGCCCCACGAATGTCATTGCCTAGCGCTGTTCGCCAATTCTCCATTCTCCACTTTTTTGGGAGCCCCATGAATGTCATTGCCTAGCGCTGTTCATGTGTCCTCCACCTTCGAGTTTGGAGCTATGCTTCATGATTGCCTAAGTGTGGACCCTCAAGTGCAATCCTCCATTCTCCTCTTTTTTTGGAGCCCCATGAATGTCATTGCCTAGCGCTGTTCATGTGTCCTCCACCTTCGAGTTTGGAGCTATGCTTCATGATTGCCTAAGTGTGGACCCTCATGTGCAATCCTCCATTCTCCACTTTTTTTGGAGCCCCATGAATGTCATTGCCTAGCGTTGTTCATGTGTCCTCCACCTTCGAGTTTGGAGCTATGCTTCATGATTACCTAAGTGTGTACCATCAAGTGCAATCCTCCATTCTCCACTTTTTTTGGAGCCCCATGAATGTCATTGCATAGCGCTGTTCATATGTCCTCCACCTTCGAGTTTGGAGCTATGCTTCATGATTGCCTAAGTGTGGACCCTCAAGTGCAATCCTCCGTTCTCCACTTTTTTCGGAGCCCCATGAATGTCATTGCCTAGCGTTGTTCATGTGTCCTCCACCTTCGACTCTGGAGCCCCACGAATGTCATTTCCTAGCGTTGTTCGCCAATTCTCCATTCTCCACATTTTTCGGAGCCCCATCAATGTCATTGCCTAGGACTGTTCATGTGTCCTCCACCTTCGAGATCGGAGCTATGCTTCATGATTGCCTAAGTGTGGACCCTCAAGTGCAATCCTCAATTCTCCACTTTTTTCGGAGCCCCATGAATGTCATTGCCTAGCGCTGTTCATGTGTCCTCCACCTTCGAGTCTGGAGCCCCACGAATGTCATTGCCTAGCGCTGTTCGCCAATTCTCCATTCTCCACTTTTTTGGGAGCACCATGAATGTCATTGCCTAGCGCTGTTCATGTGTCCTCCACCTTCGAGTTTGGAGCTATGCTTCATGATTGCCTAAGTGTGGACCCTCAAGTGCAATCCTCCATTCTCCTCTTTTTTTGGTGCCCCATGAATGTCATTGCCTAGCGCTGTTCATGTATCCTCCACCTTCTAGTTTGGAGCTATGCTTCATGATTGCCTAAGTGTGGACCCTCAAGTGCAATCCTCCATTCTCCTCTTTTTTTGGAGCCCCATGAATGTCATTGCCTAGCGCTGTTCATGTGTCCTCCACCTTCGCGTTTGGAGCTATGCTTTAGGATTGCCTAAGTGTGGACCCTCAAGTGCAATCCTCCATTCTCCACTTTTTTCGGAGCCCCATGAATGTCATTGCTTAGCGCTGTTCATGTGTCCTCCACCTTCGAGTTTGGAGCTATGCTTCATGATTGCCTAAGTGTGGACCCTCAAGTGCAATCCTCCATTCTCCACTTTTTTCGGAGCCCCATGAATGTCATTGCCTAGCGCTGTTCATGTGTCCTCCACCTTCGAGTCTGGAGCCCCGCGAATGTCATTGCCTAGCGCTGTTCGCCAATTCTCCAGTCTCCACTTTTTTTGGAGCCCCATGAATGTCATTGCCTAGCGCTGTTCATGTGTCCTCCACCTTCGAGTTTGGAGCTATGCTTCATGATTGCCTAAGTGTGGACCCTCAAGTGCAATCCTCAATTCTCCACTTTTTTCGGAGCCCCATGAATGTCATTGCCTAGCGCTGTTCATGTGTCCTCCACCTTCGAGTCTGGAGCCCCACGAATGTCATTGCCTAGCGCTGTTCGCCAATTCTCCATTCTCCACTTTTTTGGGAGCACCATGAATGTCATTGCCTAGCGCTGTTCATGTGTCCTCCACCTTCGAGTTTGGAGCTATGCTTCATGATTGCCTAAGTGTGGACCCTCAAGTGCAATCCTCCATTCTCCTCTTTTTTTGGTGCCCCATGAATGTCATTGCCTAGCGCTGTTCATGTATCCTCCACCTTCTAGTTTGGAGCTATGCTTCATGATTGCCTAAGTGTGGACCCTCAAGTGCAATCCTCCATTCTCCTCTTTTTTTGGAGCCCCATGAATGTCATTGCCTAGCGCTGTTCATGTGTCCTCCACCTTCGCGTTTGGAGCTATGCTTTAGGATTGCCTAAGTGTGGACCCTCAAGTGCAATCCTCCATTCTCCACTTTTTTCGGAGCCCCATGAATGTCATTGCTTAGCGCTGTTCATGTGTCCTCCACCTTCGAGTTTGGAGCTATGCTTCATGATTGCCTAAGTGTGGACCCTCAAGTGCAATCCTCCATTCTCCACTTTTTTCGGAGCCCCATGAATGTCATTGCCTAGCGCTGTTCATGTGTCCTCCACCTTCGAGTCTGGAGCCCCGCGAATGTCATTGCCTAGCGCTGTTCGCCAATTCTCCAGTCTCCACTTTTTTTGGAGCCCCATGAATGTCATTGCCTAGCGCTGTTCATGTGTCCTCCACCTTCGAGTTTGGAGCTATGCTTCATGATTGCCTAAGTGTGGACCCTCAAGTACAATCCTCCATTCTCCACTTTTTTCGGAGCCCCATGAATGTCATTGCCTAGCGCTGTTCATGTGTCCTCCACCTTCGAGTCTGGAGCCCCGCGAATGTCATTGCCTAGCGCTGTTCGCAAATTCTCCAGTCTCCACTTTTTATGGAGCCCCATGAATGTCATTGCCTAGCACTGTTCATGTGTCCTCCACCTTCGAGTTTGGAGCTATGCTTCATGATTGCCTATGTGTGGACCCTCAAGTGCAATCCTCCATTCTCCTCTTTTTTCGGAGCCACATGAATGTCATTGCCTAGCGTTGTTCATGTGTCCTCCACCTTCGCGTTCGGAGCTATGCTTCATGATTGCCTAAGTGTGGACCCTCAAGTGCAATCCTCCATTCTCCACTTTTTTCGGAGCCCCATGAATGTCATTGCCTAGCGCTGTTCATGTGTCCTCCACCTTCGAGTCTGGAGCCCCGCGAATGTCATTGCCTAGCGCTGTTCGCCAATTCTCCATTCTCCACTTTTTTCGGAGCCCCATGAATGTCATTGCCTAGCACTGTTCATGTGTCCTCCACATTCGAGTTTGGAGCTATGCTTCTTGATTGCCTAAGTGTGGACCGTAGAGTGCAATCCTCCATTCTCCTCTTTTTTTGGAGCCCCATGAATGTCATTGCCTAGCATTGTTCATGTGTCCTCCACCTTCGCCTTTGGAGCTATGCTTCATGATTGCCTAAGTGTGGACCCTCAAGTGCAATCCTCCATTCTCCACTTTTTTCGGAGCCCCTTGAATGTCATTGCCTAGCGCTGTTCATATGTCCTCCACCTTCGAGTTTGGAGCTATGCTTCATGATTGCCTAAGTGTGGACCCTCAAGTGCAATCCTCCATTCTCCACTTTTTTCGGAGCCCATGAATGTCATTGCCTAGCGCTGTTCATGTGTCCTCCACCTTCGAGTCTGGAGCCCCACGAATGTCATTTCCTAGCGTTGTTCGCCAATTCTTCATTTTCCACATTTTTCGGGGCCCCATCAATGTCATTGCCTAGCACTGTTCATGTGTCCTCCACCTTCGAGATCGGAGCTATGCTTCATGATTGCCTAAGTGTGGACCCTCAAGTGCAATCCTCAATTCTCCACTTTTTTCGGCGCCCCATGAATGTCATTGCCTAGCGCTGTTCATGTGTCCTCCACCTTCGAGTCTGGAGCCCCGCGAATGTCATTGCCTAGCGCTGTTCGCCAATTCTCCATTCTCCACTTTTTTGGGAGCCCCAAGAATGCATTTTGCCTAGAGCTGTACATGTGTCCTCCACCTTCGAGTCTGGAGCCCCACGAATGTCATTTCCTAGCGTTGTTCGCCAATTCTCCATTCTCCACATTTTTCGGAGCCCCATCAATGTCATTGCCTAGCACTGTTCATGTGTCCTCCACCTTCGAGATCGGAGCTATGCTTCATGATTGCCTAAGTGTGGACCCTCAAGTGCAATCCTCAATTCTCCACTTTTTTCGGAGCCCCATGAATGTCATTGCCTAGCGCTGTTCATGTGTCCTCCACCTTCGAGTCTGGAGCCCCGCGAATATCATTGCCTAGCGCTGTTCGCCAATTCTCCAGTCTCCACTTTTTTTGGAGCCCCATGAATGTCATTGCCTAGCACTGTTCATGTGTCATCCACCTTCGAGTTTGGAGCTATGCTTCATGATTGCCTAAGTGTGGACCCTCAAGTGCAATCCTCCATTCTCCACTTCTTTCGGAGCCCCATGAATGTCATTGCCTAGCGCTGTTCATGTGTCCTCCACCTTCGAGTTTGGAGCTATGCTTCATGATTGCCTAAGTGTGGACCCTCAAGTGCAATCCTCCATTCTCCACTTTTTTCGGAGCCCCAGGAATGTCATTGCCTAGCACTGTTCATGTGTCGTCCACCTTCGAGTTTGGAGCTATGCTTCATGATTGCCTAAGTGTGGACCCTCAAGTGCAAACCTCCATTCTCCTCTTTTTTCGGAGCCACATGAATGTCATTGCCTAGCGTTGTTCATGTGTCCTCCACCTTCGAGTTTGGAGCTATGCTTCATGATTGCCTAAGTGTGGACCCTCAAGTGCAATCCTCCATTCTCCACTTTTTTCGGAGCCCCATGATTGTCATTGCCTAGCGCTGTTCATGTGTCCTCCACCTTCGAGATCGGAGCTATGCTTCATGATTGCCTAAGTGTGGACCCTCAAATGCAATCCTCAATTCTCCACTTTTTTCGGAGCCCCATGAATGTCATTGCCTAGCGCTGTTCGCCAATTCTCCAGTCTCCACTTTTTTTGGAGCCCCATGAATGTCATTGCCTAGCACTGTTCATGTGTCATCCACCTTCGAGTTTGGAGCTATGCTTCATGATTGCCTAAGTGTGGACCCTCAAGTGCAATCCTCCATTCTCCACTTTTTTCGGAGCCCATGAATGTCATTGCCTAGCGCTGTTCATGTGTCCTCCACCTTCGAGTCTGGAGCCCCGCGAATATCATTGCCTAGCGCTGTTCGCCAATTCTCCAGTCTCCACTTTTTTGGGAGCCCCACGAATGTCATTTCCTAGCGTTGTTCGCCAATTCTCCATTCTCCACATTTTTCGGAGCCCCATCAATTTCATTGCCTAGCACTGTTCATGTGTCCTCCACCTTCGAGATCGGAGCTATGCTTCATGATTGCCTAAGTGTGGACCCTCAAGTGCAATCCTCAATTCTCCACTTTTTTCGGAGCCCCATGAATGTCATTGCCTAGCGCAGTTCATGTGTCCTCCACCTTCGAGTCTGGAGCCCCGCGAATATCATTGCCTAGCGCTGTTCGCCAATTCTCCAGTCTCCACTTTTTTGGGAGCCCCATGAATGTCATTGCCTAGCGCTGTTCATGTGTCCTCCACCTTCGCGTTTGGAGCTATGCTTCATGATTGCCTAAGTGTGGACCCTCAAGTGCAATTCTCCATTCTCCTCTTTTTTTGGTGCCCCATGAATGTCATTGCCTAGCGCTGTTCATGTATCCTCCACCTTCGAGTTTGGAGCTATGCTTCATGATTGCCTCAGTGTGGACCCTCATGTGCAATCCTCCATTCTCCACTTTTTTTGGAGCCCCATGAATGTCATTGCCTAGCGCTGTTCATGTGTCCTCCACCTTCGAGTTTGGAGCTATGCTTCATGATTACCTAAGTGTGTACCATCAAGTGCAATCCTCCATTCTCCACTTTTTTTGGAGCCCCATGAATGTCATTGCATAGCGCTGTTCATATGTCCTCCACCTTTGAGTTTGGAGCTATGCTTCATGATTGCCTAAGTGTGGACCCTCAAGTGCAATCCTCCGCTCTCCACTTTTTTCGGAGCCCCATGAATGTCATTGCCTAGCGTTGTTCATGTGTCCTCCACCTTCGAGTCTGGAGCCCCACGAATGTCATTTCCTAGCGTTGTTCGCCAATTCTCCATTCTCCACATTTTTCGGAGCCCCATCAATGTCATTGCCTAGGACTGTTCATGTGTCGTCCACCTTCGAGATCGGAGCTATGCTTCATGATTGCCTAAGTGTGGACCCTCAAGTGCAATCCTCAATTCTCCACTTTTTTCGGAGCCCCATGAATATCATTGCCAAGCGCTGTTCATGTGTCCTCCACCTTCGAGTCTGGAGCCCCGCGAATGTCATTGCCTAGCGCTGTTCGCCAATTCTCCAGTCTCCACTTTTTTTGGAACCCCATGAATGTCAATGCCTAGCACTGTTCATGTGTCCTCCACCTTCGAGTTTGGAGCTATGCTTCATGATTGCCTATGTGTGGACCCTCAAGTGCAATCCTCCATTCTCCTCTTTTTTCGGAGCCACATGAATGTCATTGCCTAGCGTTGTTCATGTGTCCTCCACCTTCGCGTTCGGAGCTATGCTTCATGATTGCCTAAGTGTGGACCCTCAAGTGCAATCCTCCATTCTCCACTTTTTTCGGAGCCCCATGAATGTCATTGCCTAGCGCTGTTCATGTGTCCTCCACCTTCGAGTCTGGAGCCCCGCGAATGTCATTGCCTAGCGCTGTTCGCCAATTCTCCAGTCTCCACTTTTTTTGGAGCCCCATGAATGTCATTGCCTAGCACTGTTCATGTGTCATCCACCTTCGAGTTTGGAGCTATGCTTCATGATTGCCTAAGTGTGGACCCTCAAGTGCAATCCTCAATTCTCCACTTTTTTCGGAGCCCCATGAATATCATTGCCAAGCGCTGTTCATGTGTCCTCCACCTTCGAGTCTGGAGCCCCACGAATGTCATTGCCTAGCGCTGTTCGCCAATTCTCCATTCTCCACTTTTTTGGGAGCACCATGAATGTCATTGCCTAGCGCTGTTCATGTGTCCTCCACCTTCGAGTTTGGAGCTATGCTTCATTATTGCCTAAGTGTGGACCCTCAAGTGCAATCCTCCATTCTCCTCTGTTTTTGGAGCCCCATGAATGTCATTGTCTAGCGCTGTTCATGTGTCCTCCACCTTCGAGTTTGGAGCTATGCTTCATGATTGCCTAAGTGTGGACCCTCAAGTGCAATTCTCCATTCTCCTCTTTTTTTGGTGCCCCATGAATGTCATTGCCTAGCGCTGTTCATGTATCCTCCACCTTCTAGTTTGGAGCTATGCTTCATGATTGCCTAAGTGTGGACCCTCAAGTGCAATCCTCCATTCTCCTCTTTTTTTGGAGCCCCATGAATGTCATTGCCTAGCGCTGTTCATGTGTCCTCCACCTTCGCGTTTGGAGCTATGCTTTAGGATTGCCTAAGTGTGGACCCTCAAGTGCAATCCTCCATTCTCCACTTTTTTCGGAGCCCCATGAATGTCATTGCTTAGCGCTGTTCATGTGTCCTCCACCTTCGAATTTGGAGCTATGCTTCATGATTGCCTAAGTGTGGACCCTCAAGTGCAATCCTCCATTCTCCACTTTTTTCGGAGCCCCATGAATGTCATTGCCTAGCGCTGTTCATGTGTCCTCCACCTTCGAGTCTGGAGCCCCGCGAATGTCATTGCCTAGCGCTGTTCGCCAATTCTCCAGTCTCCACTTTTTTTGGAGCCCCATGAATGTCATTGCCTAGCGCTGTTCATGTGTCCTCCACCTTCGAGTTTGGAGCTATGCTTCATGATTGCCTAAGTGTGGACCCTCAAGTACAATCCTCCATTCTCCACTTTTTTCGGAGCCCCATGAATGTCATTGCCTAGCGCTGTTCATGTGTCCTCCACCTTCGAGTCTGGAGCCCCGCGAATGTCATTGCCTAGCGCTGTTCGCCAATTCTCCAGTCTCCACTTTTTTTGGAGCCCCATGAATGTCATTGCCTAGCACTGTTCATGTGTCATCCACCTTCGAGTTTGGAGCTATGCTTCATGATTGCCTAAGTGTGGACCCTCAAGTGCAATCCTCAATTCTCCACTTTTTTCGGAGCCCCATGAATATCATTGCCAAGCGCTGTTCATGTGTCCTCCACCTTCGAGTCTGGAGCCCCACGAATGTCATTGCCTAGCGCTGTTCGCCAATTCTCCATTCTCCACTTTTTTGGGAGCACCATGAATGTCATTGCCTAGCGCTGTTCATGTGTCCTCCACCTTCGAGTTTGGAGCTATGCTTCATTATTGCCTAAGTGTGGACCCTCAAGTGCAATCCTCCATTCTCCTCTGTTTTTGGAGCCCCATGAATGTCATTGTCTAGCGCTGTTCATGTGTCCTCCACCTTCGAGTTTGGAGCTATGCTTCATGATTGCCTAAGTGTGGACCCTCAAGTGCAATTCTCCATTCTCCTCTTTTTTTGGTGCCCCATGAATGTCATTGCCTAGCGCTGTTCATGTATCCTCCACCTTCTAGTTTTGAGCTATGCTTCATGATTGCCTAAGTGTGGACCCTCAAGTGCAATCCTCCATTCTCCTCTTTTTTTGGAGCCCCATGAATGTCATTGCCTAGCGCTGTTCATGTGTCCTCCACCTTCGCGTTTGGAGCTATGCTTTAGGATTGCCTAAGTGTGGACCCTCAAGTGCAATCCTCCATTCTCCACTTTTTTCGGAGCCCCATGAATGTCATTGCTTAGCGCTGTTCATGTGTCCTCCACCTTCGAATTTGGAGCTATGCTTCATGATTGCCTAAGTGTGGACCCTCAAGTGCAATCCTCCATTCTCCACTTTTTTCGGAGCCCCATGAATGTCATTGCCTAGCGCTGTTCATGTGTCCTCCACCTTCGAGTCTGGAGCCCCGCGAATGTCATTGCCTAGCGCTGTTCGCCAATTCTCCAGTCTCCACTTTTTTTGGAGCCCCATGAATGTCATTGCCTAGCGCTGTTCATGTGTCCTCCACCTTCGAGTTTGGAGCTATGCTTCATGATTGCCTAAGTGTGGACCCTCAAGTACAATCCTCCATTCTCCACTTTTTTCGGAGCCCCATGAATGTCATTGCCTAGCGCTGTTCATGTGTCCTCCACCTTCGAGTCTGGAGCCCCGCGAATGTCATTGCCTAGCGCTGTTCGCCAATTCTCCAGTCTCCACTTTTTTTGGAGCCCCATGAATGTCATTGCCTAGCACTGTTCATGTGTCCTCCACCTTCGAGTTTGGAGCTATGCTTCATGATTGCCTATGTGTGGACCCTCAAGTGCAATCCTCCATTCTCCTCTTTTTTCGGAGCCACATGAATGTCATTGCCTAGCGTTGTTCATGTGTCCTCCACCTTCGCGTTCGGAGCTATGCTTCATGATTGCCTAAGTGTGGACCCTCAAGTGCAATCCTCCATTCTCCACTTTTTTCGGAGCCCCATGAATGTCATTGCCTAGCGCTGTTCATGTGTCCTCCACCTTCGAGTCTGGAGCCCCGCGAATGTCATTGCCTAGCGCTGTTCGCCAATTCTCCAGTCTCCACTTTTTTTGGAGCCCCATGAATGTCATTGCCTAGCACTGTTCATGTGTCATCCACCTTCGAGTTTGGAGCTATGCTTCATGATTGCCTAAGTGTGGACCCTCAAGTGCAATCCTCCATTCTCCACTTCTTTCGAAGCCCCATGAATGTCATTGCCTAGCGCTGTTCATGTGTCCTCCACCTTCGAGTTTGGAGCTATGCTTCATGATTGCCTAAGTGTGGACCCTCAAGTGCAATCCTCCATTCTCGACTTTTTTCGGAGCCCCAGGAATGTCATTGCCTAGCACTGTTCATGTGTCCTCCACCTTCGAGTTTGGAGCTATGCTTGATGTTTGCCTTAGTGTGGACCCTCAAGTGCAATCCTCGATTCTCCACTTTTTTCGGAGCCCCATGAATGTCATTGCCTAGCGCTGTTCATGTGTCCTCCACCTTCGTGTTTGGAGCTATGCTTCATGATTGCCTAAGTGTGGACCCTCTAGTGCAATCCTCCATTCTCCATATTTGTCGGAGCCCCATGAATGTCATTGCCTAGCGTTGTTCATGTGTCCTCAACCTTCGAGTTTGGAGCTATGCTTCTTGATTGCCTAAGTGTGGACCCTCAAGTGCAATCCTCCATTCTCCTCTTTTTTTGGAGCCCCATGATTGTCATTGCCTAGCGTTGTACATGTGTCCTCCACCTTCGCCTTTGGAGCTATGCTTCATGATTGCCTAAGTGTGGACCCTCAAGTGCAATCCTCCATTCTCCACTTTTTTCGGAGCCCCATGAATGTCATTGCCTAGCGCTGTTCATGTGTCCTCCACCTTCGAGTTTGGAGCTTTGCTTCATGATTGCCTAAGTGTGGACCCTCAAGTGCAATCCTCCATTCTCCACTTTTTTCGGAGCCCCATGAATGTCATTGCCTAGCGCTATTCATGTGTCCTCCACCTTCAAGTCTGGAGCCCCGCGAATGTCATTGCCTAGCGCTGTTCGCCAATTCTCCATTCTCCACTTTTTTCGGAGCCCCATGAATGTCATTGCCTAGCACTGTTCATGTGTCCTCCACATTCGAGTTTGGAGCTATGCTTCATGATTGCCTAAGTGTGGACCCTCAAGTGCAATCCTCCATTCTCCACTTTTTTCGGAGCCCCATGAATGTCATTGCCTAGCGCTGTTGTCGCGACCTACCCTTCGGCGGGAGGGCGACGCGAGACTCGCCGGATGCGTGTTCCACGAAAGGAATACGCGCGGAGTCGCCACCAACATTTGTTTGAGGAAAACATCGGAAAAACCGGAAAAGACGCGATCTACGAACTTTTAAGTGAAAGGTTCGGGAGTTGTATTTACGCACGGGGAAGGTATTAGCACCCCACACGTCCGTCCCAAGGGACGGCAGCCTTTAATCGAATGTGCAAACATGACTTTGATTTTTACGTCCCCTTTTATGTCCTTATATCCTTTATACCCTTTTTATATTTTTCCTTTTTTGTGGTCGACAAGGGTGTTTCCCTTTGCTCCTACGTATTCCTCAATTTGCGATGAGGAAATCAGACCTACGTAGTTCTTTCTTATCAAGTGATTCTTTTTTACTCAAGTGGTGATCATTTTAAGGCGTTGGACCTTAAAAATGATCCATTTTACTTAGTGAGAAATTGAAATGACAAACTTCAAAAGCTTATTTTTATGGACGAGCTTGACTAGGCAAGTTGATTTTAGCCTTAGTTTCACTTTAGTTATTAATCAATTCGATTAAGAATGAGAAATCCCAAAGAGAAAACGTCTGATTGATTTTCCGCTTTATTTTGCTAAAAGATATTATTATTATTATTATTATATTATTTCTTACCTCCTTTTTTGATTTCCAACGTGGTTACGGCACGACCGAACGGTCGGAATTTATTTTTACCGAAGTTAATGGATAATACAATTCAAACGTTCGGTGGAAATTTATTTTATTTTTAAGTTAACTGAGAAATGACTTAAGTAAAATGGCTTAAGCACGTCAAGAGGGGGTATAAAAAGTAAACAAAACGAGAATAAAAATGCACGAAACACAATGTGGACCACTACGGGTACATACAATGAATCGAAAAGCTTGGTTCGAGGTACTTACCCGTTGAAGATCGAAGAACGATGACGAACGAATGAAGAACGTCGAAGAACAGTCGAAACCTTCGCGAAATTCTTCACGGAAAACGTTACGGAAACGTTTCGGAAGCGCCTCGGCTTAGATTTTCTTCACGGAAACAAATTTTCCAAGCAAATTCGATAGAGAGAGAAGTGCCTAAGGGGCTGAACCCTTTTCTTCTTCACTTCCTCCCCTATTTATAGCAAGTGGGCCTGGGTGCTATTTGTACCCCCATTTTTACTAAGTACACCTCCCTCTTCTTTTTTTGGTGATTTTTTTTTCGTAAAGTTACGGAAACTTACGAATTTCGTAACGATACTTGTTTTCTTTCCGTAATGTTATGGAACCTTGCAGATTACATAATCATCCCCTTTTTGACTTACGGAATGTTACGGAATCTCACTTAATGATGCAACGATGCTTCCATTTGATTTCCGGTGTGTCACGGAAACTTACGGATTGTGCATCAATATTTTTTTGGTTTTCCGGCATGTCCTGGAATTTCACAAATTGCCTAATGATGGGTGCCAAGCACCTCACAAGGACCAAAGAAAGGTCGCATGTCATCAAGCAAAGGTCCCCGGACGAAATTAGGGTATGACAGTTGCCCCTCTTTACTTGTCTTTTATTGGAGATAAAAGGAAAGTAAAGATAAGACACCAATTTCGTTCCTCTCGATTTGATGAGAGTCGCGGGTGACCATAAAATCTCCACATGCAAATGACTTGTTGTTCCCGGAATTTCACAAATTGCCTAATGATGGGTGCCAAGAGCCTCACAAGGACCAAAGAAAGGTCGCATGTCATCAAGCAAAGGTCCCCGGACGAAATTAGGGTATGACACTAATTTCGTTCCTCTCGGTTGACGAGAGTCGCGGGTGACCATAAAATCTCCGCATGTAAATGACTCGTTGTTCCCAGAGGAACAAAAGGTGCAGAAGACTATGTCAGTCTCTGCATGTCATCGGGCCCGCCGCCTCTGGATGACAAAAGGGTGCGGATAACCATAAGGTATCTCCGCGCGTCATCGGGCCCGCCGCCTCTGGATGACACAAGGGTGCAGAATGACCAAATTTTGTCTCTGCGTGTCATCGGGCCCGCCACCTCTGGATGACAAAAGGGTGCGGATAATCGTAAGGTATCTCTGCGTGTCATTGGGCCCACCGCCTCTGGATGACAAAAGGGTGCGGATAACCGTAAGGTATCTCCGCGTGTCATCGGGCCCGCCACCTCTGGATGACACAAGGGTGCAAAATGACCAAATTTTGTCTCTGCGTGTCATCGGGCCCGCCGCCTCTGGATGACAAAAGGGTGCGGATAACCGTAAGGTATCTCCGCGTGTCATCGGGCCCGCCGCCTCTGGATGACAAAAGGGTGCGGATAACCGTAAGGTATCTCCGCGTGTCATCAATCACACTTGGGGTCACTGAATGACGAGGTGCGGATAACCGTAAGGTGTCTCCATGGGCTACCAGCTCTTGGGTCTTGGTAACAAAAAGCGGTGCGGTCGACAAAAGCAAGGCTCTTGCTCCTACGTATCCTCCAATGAGGAACTCAAACCTACGTAGTTCTAGATAACTTGTGAGACTTGAGAAAGTCTCGGTGTTTTCTCCACTAAAATGCAAACATGCTTTAGCAAAAAGACAAATATTCCAACTGATTTTAGAGCAGCATATGCCTTTTTTTGAGTGAAAAACAATGCGTCTACCGGGGAAGGAGAGTCTGCTGATGAAATCCCCCATAACCATAAATGAGATTTTGGATGTTTAGCATTTCATTTCTAAATGACCATTTAGAGGAAACACTGGGTTCAACAAAATAGAAGAAAATCACTCAAAGTGTATCAATCTCGCACAGGTAAGTGTTTCATCCTAATTCGGAACCATAGATATGTCATGACTTGATTTTGCAAATTATTTCCTATCAAATCAAAAATTACATGCGTGATCATAGATCAACAGGACTTCCCTTGGGAATGGGTTCTTTTGATGGGTTTTTCGGCTTTTGTGTGTTTTTGGTTTTTGATTTTTGGTTGGCTTTTTCCTTTTCTGTTTTTGTTTGGTGCAAGGCGAAAAAGTCGCTAGCGCACAGGATTTTGGTTGGTAATCAAAAGGAGAAGACCGCTTTTAGGTCATGGTTTCCTTTTCTTTCTTTTGTTCATTTGGTGACAATTCTGTATTGTTCAGATATCGTCTGGTCCAAGGACCTCTCGGCACATTTCTTCTGGTTTCTTTGACCAGGAGCTTTCTTCTTTTTTACTTCTCTTTTTTTCTTTCTCCCATTCTTTGATTGGGAATTTTTCTTTCTTTTCTTTTTGCTTTCTCTTTGATTGGAAATTTTCCTTCTCTTTTTTTTTGCTTCCAAGGGTAAGGATTGACATTCTCACCCTGGGTCAAGGTTTATGGTGAGTCAGGATTTTGGCTCAAAGCTTGTAGAATGGCTAGACATGATACATGTCAGGGTTTGGTTTGGTTCAAGGATAAAAGGGATGCCCCACATTATTTCCATGACACAAATGCAAAAATGATGATTTGGAAACTTTATGCAAAACTGGTTATGCATGCACCTATGTGGACGCTCAAGTGTCAAATTTTTATGGTCATGTGATGCTAGGGCTCAGTATTCATTTCCTCTATTTTAAATCAACCCAACGTTTCCAAAATATGTTCTTTTATCCATTTGTGCATTCATCCGAGTCCATTTTGGGCGTCCGGGAAAATTTTTACAGCGTTCACCCTTCAGGTGTACACACATTTTTTCAAGAACTAGTCATGATTAGTAAATTTTTCAAAGAAAAGTTGGAAGTCATCTCTTTTCAAAAGCATGTTTGTTTTTCAGCTAGACAACTTATTTTTCTTTTTTTTCCCTTTTTTTTATCATTATCATTTGTTTATTTCTTTTTCTTGTTTGTCTTTTTTTTTTCCTTTTTTTTTCATGAGGTATTTTGCTACCTAAACATGTGTATATTTTTGTGAGGTATTTTTGCTATATACATGCATATCCAAGGTATCTTGCTACCTAAACATACATATATATGTTTTGTAAGGTATTTTTGCTATATACATGCATATCTAAGGTATCCTCCATTCTCCATATTTGTCGGAGCCCCATGAATGTCATTGCCTAGCGCTGTTCATGTGTCCTCCACCTTCGAGTTTAGAGCTATGCTTCATGATTGCCTAAGTGTGGACCCTCAAGTGCAATCCTCCATTCACCACTTTTTTTGGAGCCCCATGAATGTCATTGCCTAGCGCTGTTCATGTGTCCTCCATCTTCGAGTTTGGAGCTATGCTTCATGATTGCCTAAGTGTGGACCCTCAAGTTCAATCCTCCATTCTCCACTTTTTTCAGAGCCCCATGAATGTCATTTCCAAGCGCTGTTCATGTGTCCTCCACCTTCGAGCTGGAGCCCCGCGAATGTCATTGTCTAGCGCTGTTCGCCAATTCTCCATTTTCCACTTTTTTCGGAGCCCCATGAATGTCATTGCCTTGCGCTGTTCATGTGTCCTCCACCTTCGAATTTGGAGCTATGCTTCATGATTGCCTAAGTGTGGACCCTCAAGTGCAATCCTCCATTCTCCACTTTTTTCGGAGCCCCATGAATGTCATTGCCTAGCGCTGTTCATGTGTCCTCCACCTTCGAGTCTGGAGCCCCGCGAATGTCATTGCCTTGTGCTGTTCGCCAATTCTCCATTCTCCACTTTTTTCGGAGCCCCATGAATGTCATTGCCTAGCGTTGTTCATATGTCCTCCACCTTCGAGTTTGGAGCTATGCTTCATGATTGCCTAAGTGTGGACCCTCAAGTGCAATCCTCCATTCTCCACTTTTTTCGAAGCCCCATGAATGTCATTGCCTAGCGCTGTTCATGTGTCCTCCACCTTTGAGTTTGGAGCTATGCTTCATGATTGCCTAAGTGTGGACCCTCAAGTGCAATCCTCCATTCTCCACTTTTTTCGGAGCCCCATGAATGTCATTGCCTAGCACTGTTCATGTGTCCTCCACCTTCGAGTTTGGAGCTATGCTTCATGATTGCCTAAGTGTGGACCCTCGACTGCAATCCTCCATTCTACACTTTTTTTGGAGCCCCATGAATGTCGTTGCCTAGCGCTGTTAATGTGTCCTCCACCTTCGTGTCTCGAGCCCCGCGAATGTCATTGCCTAGCGCTGTTCGCCAATAGTCCATTCTCCACTTTTATTCGGAGACCCATGAATGTCATTGCCTAGCGCTGTTCATGTGTCCTCCATTATCAAGCGCGGAGCCTCTGGTGTCTGGGAAATATGTTTTTTTGTTATTTTCCGGATCGGTTCTTTCGCCAAACATGTGTATATGTATATTATATTCGTTGTTCTTGTTGTTGTTTGTATTTTGTTTTGTGTTGTGCAGAAGAAAAAGAAGGAGTAGAGACGAGAGTCATCATCAAGGAAAGGGCAGAACGGACAAAATTTGTGTCTTATCTTTGCTTTCCTCTTATCTCCGATGAGAGGTAAGTAAAGAGGGGCAACTGTCATACCCTATTTTCGTCCGGGGATTATTATTTGATGATATACAACTTTTGATTGGCTGCTTCGAGATACTGGGCACCCTTTGTTGCACAATATGTGAAGTCCCGAGACGTGCCGAAAAATCAAAAGGAAGCAGGCTTACGCGATCTATGAAAATTCCGTAATGTGACGGAAATCGAAAGGAGGTGTTTTTCGCAATCCGTGAGTTTTCGTAACTTCTTCGAAAGCTAAAAAAGAGTAAATACATAATCCGTGAAGATTCGTAACCTTGCGGAAGGAAAATAAGTATCGTAGCGAAATTCCTAAAGTTTCATAACGTTACGGAAAAAGAATTACCAAAAAAGGTAAAGGGGGTGCATTTAGTAAAAAGGGGGGGGTACAAATAGCAATCAGGCCCACTTGGGCCTTCCAGATTCTTCCTCCAGAAGGCTGTTGCTTCTGGAGGAAGCAACCTTGCTCGCCTGGGCGAGCTGGGTGGCAAGCTCTTCCCCTATTTTGCTATAAATAGGGGGAGGAGTGAAGGGAGAAGGCGTCAGCCTTCTTGGCACTTCTGATTCTCTCGAAATTGCTGAGGAAAATTGTTTCCGTGAAGAAAATCCAAGCCGAGGCGCTTCCGTAACGTTTCTGTGAGTAATTACGCGAAGATTTTCGACCGTTCTTCAACATTCATCGTTCGTTCTTCGTTTTCTTCAGTCTTCAACGGGTAAGTACCTCAAATCGAGCTTTTCAATTCATTCTATGTACCCGTGGTGGTCCACATTTCGTTTCATGTATTTTTATTCTCGTTTTCATTTACTTTCCGTACCCCCTTTTGACGTGCTTCAGTCATTTATTTAAGTCGTTTCTCGCCTAATCTAAAAATAAAATAAATTTCCACCGATCATTTGAATTGTATCATCCGTTAGTTTCTGTTAAAATGAATTCCGACCGTTCGGTCGTGCCGTAACCACGTTGGAAATAAAAAAAGAGGTAAAATAATAATATAATAATAAAAAATATCTTTTTAGTAAAATAAAGCGAAAAATCAATCGGACGCTTTCTCTTTGGGATTTCTCATTCTTAATTGAATTGACTAATAACTAAAGTGAAACTAAGGCTAAAACCAACTCGCCTAGTCAAGCTCGTCCACAAAAGAGGTCACTAAATAGGGTTTGAAAGTTCAATATCTTCGTTTTTCTTACCAAGTAAATGGATCACTTTTAAGGTCCAACGCCTTAAAATGATCACCTTCCAAGTAAAAAGAATCGCTTGATTCACCCTTAAGAAAGAACTACGTAGGTATGATTTCCTCTTTGATGGAGGGTACGTAGGAGCAAAAGCCCCGCTTTTGTCAACCTCAAAAAATAAAAAGAAATAAAAGTTAAGATAACACAATTTCACAATTCTAAAAAATAGGCTGTTGTCCTTTGAGACAAACGTAAGAGGTGCTAATACCTTCCTCAAACGTAAATACAACTCCCGAACTTAGAATTTTTATTTTGACCGGTTTCCTTCGGTTTTTCCGACGTTTTCCACAAATAAACGTTGGTGGCGACTCCGCGCATCATTCCTCCTTTGGAAAGCGCACCCGTGAGCCTCGCCTTCGCTCGCCCGCAAAAGGGCATGTTGCGACACCATCTATATCTGTGTAAGAGTGGTCATGTTGGCGCGCATGATCCACACTCGTCTCTTTGCAATGGCACGGGTGAAATCTTGCCCCGGTATGTATAGTAGCTGTGTGATAGCCTCCCTCTCTAGTTGTGCTCGTATAGTTGGTCGCCCTCTGAAGGTGAGGACATGTAGCCCTCTGAAGGTGAGGGCATGCAGCCCTCTGAAGGCAAGGACATGTAGTCCTCTGAAGGAGAAGGCGTGCAGCCCTCTGAAGGTGAGGACGTGTAGTCCTCTGAAGGCGAGGGCGTGCAGCCCTCGGACGCTGAGGACGTGTAGTCCTCTGAAGGTGAGGGCGTGTACCCAAGGGTCCACCCTTATGAGAATGCAAGACTCATCGAGAGGGCCGATCATCCCAAATTCAAAAGATTGGACATTAGATGTAGGAAATCTGTGCAGTTAACATGATTTTTAGGGATACAGACGTATGCAACCTTTGAAATTTGGGAAATGAGGACTTAATATGAAACAATGCAATGCAATTGAAAGTTGTACAATGTTCATGACATTCTTTCCTTATTTTGTGATTTTGATTTTGATTTAAATTTTTTGGAAAACACAGATTGACTGTCCTTTTGAAAGAGGTGATAATTCATGCATCCTTATCCTATCTTTTGCAAATCTATCAGGGGACTCCCTCAGAGTGTGTGTTCTATTGATTTAGTCATTTGACCATTTTGGAGTGACGACAATGAAGTCGTTCAATGTTTAATCAATCCATTGAAATTCCAGGGTTTGTCCCCCTTTTTTTCTGTCTAAAAACATCGATGGGTGAGAACTTTTGATCCGCCCCTATGTTCACTTGAGGCTCATGCACGATGCCCCTCATTGCCCCAGTGTAAGGCTTTGAGGTACCAATTGTTATCTTTCGTCATGACCTTGTAGCTGGGAACCTATTGGGTGAGAACTTCTAATCTGCCTCTAGGCTCGCTTGAGGTTTTATGCACGGTGCCCCTCATTGCCCTAGTGTAAGGCTTTGAGGTATCAATCGTTGTCTTGTTTTCACAACCTCGTAGTGAGGAAGAATGAAAGAAGCAGTTGATTCTTGCAAAAAGAATTTTCCAAGGACGATAAATAGTTGAAGGATTTTTTCAGTTGATGGATTAAGTCAAACGACTCTTATGTAGAAGCAAAATGTTTTGATTATGCCAAAGGATCAAGTGCTTCTAAGTTTTATTCAAGACAAGAATCCAAGAATCCAAGAAAATCAAGATATATGATCAAGTTGATCTCTAGAATCTTAGGAAGAAGTTTCCAAATTGAAAAAGCAAAAGGTTTGGCCAAAGAATTCTATCTAAATCATTTTAAATTGAGATTTACTCTCTGGTAATCGATTACCAGCAGCTGAAAATGTTTATAACAATCACTAGAAATTTGAATTCAAAATTTATAATGTGTAATCGATTACACATGGATGGTAATTGATTACCAGCAGTTTATTGAACGTTTTAAAAGCCTGTAATCGATTACACAAGTCTTGTAATCGATTACCAGAGGAGATTTTTAGAAAATAATTTCCAAGAGTCACATCTATTCAAATGGTTTATGAATGGCCATCAAAGGTGACTTGGAAACACGAATTTAAAGAGAGTTTTCATTGCCCAAAAAAGTTTTATCCTCTCAAAAGATTAAGAGTTTTTCTGAACTGAAATGTCTTATCCTCTCAAAAAGACTCTTTGATCAACCACTTGCATATTCAATAAGGAATTTTGATTGATCTTCATTGTACAATCTATCTCTTTTAAGAGAGAGTGGAAAATCTCAAGTGGGTTGCTTGAGGACTGGACGTAGGCACGGGAAGTGGCCGTTAAACTTCTTTTATTTATTGTTATTTATCTTTTGCTTTAAAGAAGTTTATTTTGAATTTTCTTTTGAGTAATTCATGTTAGGGGTGCATTGTTAATCCAAAAAGAGAGAGTGAAAGTTTAATTGGGGAATAGTCTTTGTATCTTAATTCAACCCCGCCTTCTTAAGATAACTGAGGCCATTTATCCCACATCCTATTCTTGATGACTCACTTCTCTCTAAAAAGACAAACTTTTCGGAATGATAAAATGAGGTCACATGAACGTTTTGGAAACACAGTCAATCAAATGCTTTTTTTTCTTTTTTCTTTTTGAACCCCTTTTTTTATTTTTTTTTTATTTTGAAACTTATTTGTTTTGAACTTTACTCGTTGTTTTACGGCACCCCCACCAACGTGCAAGACGAATAATGTCTGATTGAACGGTCTTGGAAGTCAACACTTAGGAACGCAGGTCGTTTTGAGCAAACAAATCAATGGCTCGCACCCATATTCCAGTGGAAGCAGAGATGTAATTATGAGAGGATGAGGGACAAAGATGTCAAATTTATCCATTTATTTAGCGTTGTAACTGTGGCATAAACTTGAAAATCCTGATGAGTCATTAGAGACATCTAACAACAGCTTTCAAAATTGCCCCATGTGTGGTGTCGCTTGTCAATGTTAGGATTTACACGCGATTCTCCTCAAATTTCAGCCAGCCCGCATCAATTGGACCTTGCACCTTACATTTTGAGGTCATACAGTGCTCAATGGAATGCCCCGGGGCTCCTCCATTATATGCACATGTTGCGTTCAAGCCGTATTCTCGGAAAAATGGAGGTTGAGGAAACCAAGCAGGGGTTATGGCTACCATTGAATTATCGAGTAGATATGAGAGCAAGTTTAGCATATGACACCGGAATTTGGGGTGAATCCTACAGGCTTTTTGCTGCAAAATTCCTTTTTGGTTGGTGTTTTAGTTCATGCTAAAGGTGGTGTTTAGTACTTGTTGTGTGGTAGACAGGCTTTGTGATTGATTTAGGGATGGCCTTTATGGATAATTGGGTGGTGGGGAAAGAGAAGGTTTGTTATTGGCTGAGTAATGACATTGTTGGGTTGGTGGGAAACTTGGCTGTATAGGAATGGCAGTTATAGCATGGGTTTCTCCCTCCTTCTCATCCTCTTTATTTGCCCCAGTTTTTCTCATTCGTCCAAGCCAGGTGATTAAATTTGCCTCATTTCATACCTACTTTGATCCTTTCATCAGTGAAAACTAAATCAGCAAAGCTTGAAGGTGTGTAGCCCACCATCTTTTCATAGTAGGAAACTGGTAATGTGTCTACTATCATTGTTATCATTTTTTTTTCCGTCATTGAGGTGCCACTTGAGCTGCCAGGTCTTTCCACCTTTGGGCGTATTCTTTGAAAGATCTGTGCCCCTTTTTGCACATGTTCTGTAGTTGCATCCTATCCGGAACCATATCAAAATTTTACTGATGCTGCCTAACGAAGGCAACCATTAGGTCCTTCCAAGAATGGACTCGGGAAGGTTCCAAGTTAGCGTACCAGGTAACAGCCACCCCAGTAAGACTTTCTTGGAAGAAATGTATCAGCAGTTCCTCATCTTTTGCATATGCTCCCATCTTTCGACAATACATCTTTAGATGGTTCTTGGGGCAAGTAGTCCCCTTGTACTTGTCAAAGCCCGACACCTTGAACTTGGGAGGGGTGATGATATTGGGTACTTGGAACAACTCTTCTAGGTTAGCAAAGGCATAATCTTCACCTCCTTCAATGGCCTTGAGCCTTTCCTCTAGATGATCCAACTTTCCCATTTCTGTCATAGCATGAGGGTTTTTACTTGTTGTGGAATGCAAGAGGTGTAGTTGTGGGTGATACTGAGGGCCCTCCAAAGTATTTTGCATGGGTATACCACCAACTGCTTGCCCTTTAGTGGCATATCCGAGGCAAGGCTCGAAGTCGGCTTGATTGTGGTGGGGTATTTCATGTGTCTCCCCGATGGGTTGAAAGACATGTATATAATGAGGTTGTCGGCTCTCAATGAGCATGGGAGTGGAGTTATTGACATCCTCATTGGGAGTGTATGCCACATCGGGTGGTGTATAGTTGGGAGGCAAGCCATATAGCGGGAAGAGGTGCTCGTTTTGAATTTGCACATCATGGGGCCGTCTGCACTTCCCAAATCATTGCCTACCATATCTGAGGTTGGATGATTCATTTGGTTGAGGCCATATGGGGGAGTCAGGTCCACCTCAGCAACAACCCTGGTAGCGGCAACTGCAACCGCATTGGCTTCCATTATCTTCTTTATGATCATCATCATGGCCTCCATCATTGTGGCCATTTGTTCTTTCATGGCCTCCATGTTGGCCTTCATCTGCTCTTACACCTCCTCTACTTCACCCATTACTCTAGCTCTAGCACGGGTTCGGTAAGGGCGCCGTAAAGCGTGTTCTTTTCTTTTTTATAACAATGATTAAGTTTTTTTTCAAGGAAAGAATGCAATGAGCAATGCAACTAATGAACAACATGGATGTATGCGAATGATGCACAGTTGAAGTATTGCAAATTTTTACACAGGATATGGGGTTGAATCAATTTAGATTTTCAACATGGTCCATGACATCTTCGTCAAGGTGAAAGCGGAAGTAACAGGGACATCGACAATCCTAAATGTCTTTGGTAGTAGACGAAGCAGTGATGTAACTCGATCCATCTTTTGCCCCAATTTTTGCAAGATGGTTACTTCCATATTTCAACTTGACTTGATGAACCTTTTCGTAAAAGCATGAGCTTGGTTCAATCCTATAATCCAAAGAATGACAATTCTGATCGCCAATACTTCAACAACATTTCATAGGGATGAATGACTCGGGCATACTTTAAGCTATGCATGGAAAATGTAATTATGAGATTGAGATGCCCGAAGAAACATCTTTTCTTAGTTAACCATGCATTAGGTACCATGTTCAATCATTTTGTTTTTAAGTGAAATGGGTTTATGATCCCAATATGGTTGGCTCAGGGTACCGAACATATGCAACTAAGAATGCAGCGTGAATTTTCATGCTTCCTTTTTTTTTTGTTTTGCAGAGGAAAATGCAAGGATCATGCATGAAAGCAAAAGGTATGCAGTTTGAAGAACAAAAAGTATGTATAATGCATATGCATGACGATGCAATGACTCATGCATAATGTGACGCTGGAATATGATAATGGACAAATGCATGAATGATATGTTCATTATGATGCCATGAAGAGATGCTTATGCGATGCACGATATGAATGCATTTACGGACACGAGAGCCCGGAAAATCATCTCTTCTTACTCGCGCATTCGGGGACGCAGTTCCCCATGTGTGTAGTTAAGAAGGTGATATGGACCTTCCGGCTTCCCATGACAAAAGACGAGACCAACATACAACGCGTGTGTGACGACATGATGCAGACGCGCAAAAGCATAATACGGGGATGTACACAGCATGGGAATATCCACAAATAATCATACAGCAAAGGCATACATGACATTTAGGACTACATGAATGGCAGTGTTTAAAATGGCACGCAGCGTGTTTGCTCCGTGCCCCTATTTTAGGGACCTATAGGATAATATCTAGGGGTCTCTAATAACTACTCCCAATGATCCATATCTCACATGGCTGTTTTCTAGATGTATCATCACTCAAGATAATAATATTGTGGCGGTATGGAATACCAGCGACAACACATTATAAAGAGAGAAAGCTCTAGACGAGGTTTCACTATTATCAAGCAAGTTGAAGACCTAGCATGACCATAGATCCACTTCCACTCCTTAGATTTCCATGAACCCGGGGATAGGGCCCCTTTTTTACTCAAACCCGTGGGTGCTTAGAATGCAGTGTAAGAATGTGGAAAAGACAACATTTATTATTTTTACACAGCTCAAGAAAAATGCACACACAAAGTTTCATAATTCCACATTTCCTAAAATAGGCCTAACTCACAAAAATAGTCCCTAGTGGAGTCGCCAACTGTCGCAACCTACCCTTTTGCTGGCGAGCGAGGCGAGGCTCGCGGGTGCGTCTTCCAAAGGAGGAAAAATGTGCGGAGTCGCCACCAACGTTTATTTGTGGAAAACGTCGGAAAAAACGAAGGAAACCGGTCATGAAGAATATTCCAGATTCAGGAGTTGTATTTACGTTTGAGGAAGGTATTAGCACCTCTCACGAGTTGATTTTAGCCTTAGTTTCACTTTAGTTATTAGTCAATTCAATTAAGAATGAGAAATCCCAAAGAGAAAACGTCCGATTGATTTTTTGCTTTATTCTACTAAAAGGTATTTTTTCCGATTATTATATTATTATTTTACCTCTTTTTTTATTTCCGACGTGGTTACGGCACGGCCGAACGGTCGAAATTCATTTTAACAGAAATTAACGAATGATACAATTCAAATGATCGGTGGAAATTTATTTTATTTTTAGATTAGGCGAGAAACAACTTAAATAAATGACTGAAGCACGTCAAAAGGGGGTATAGAAAGTGAATGAAAACGAGAATAAAAATACACAAACCAAATGGGGACTGTCGCAACGTGCCCTTTTGCGGGCGAGCGAGGGCGAGGCTCACGGGTGCGCTTTCCAAAGGAGGAAAGATGCGCGGAGTCGCCACCAACGTTTATTTGTGGAAAACGTCGGGAAAACCGAAGGAAACCGGTCAAAATGAAAATTCTAAGTTCGGGAGTTGTATTTACGCTTGAGTAAGGTATTAGCACCTCTTACGTTTGTCTCAAAGGACAACAACCTATTTTTTAGAATTGTGAAATTGTGTTATCTTAACTTTTATTTCTTTTTATTTTTTGAGGTCGACAAAAGTGGGGCTTTTGCTCCTACGTACCCTCCATCAAAGAGGAAATCAGACCTACGTAGTTCTTTCCTAAGCGTGAATCAAGTGATTCTTTCTTACTTGAAGGGTGATCATTTTTAAGGCGTTGGACCTTAAAAATGATCCATTTTACTTGGTAAGAAACTGAAATGATAAACTTTCAAAACCCTATTTTTGTGGACGAGCATGACTAGGCGAGTTTGATTTTAGCCTTAGTTTCACTTTAGTTATTGGTCAATTCAATTAAGAATGAGAAATCCCAAAGAGAAAAAACATCCGATTGATTTTTCGCTTTATTTTACTGAAAGGGCATTTTTTTATTATTATATTATTATTTTACCTCTTTTTTGGTTTCCAACGTGGTTACGGCACGACCGAATGGTCGGAATTCATTTTAACGGAAATTAACGGATGATACAATTCAAACGATCGGTGGAAATTTATTTTATTTTTAGATTAAGCGAGAAATGACTTAAATAAATGGCTTAAGCATGTCAAAAGGGGGTATAAAAAGCGAATGAAAACGAGAATAAAAATACATGAAACAAAATGTGGACCACCACGGGTACATAGAATGAATTGAAAAGCTCGGTTTGAGGTACTTACCCGTTGAAGACTGAAGAAAACAAAGAACGAACGATGAATCTTGAAGAACGGTCGAGAATCTTCGCGTAATTACTCACGGAAACGTTACGGAAGCGCCTCGGCTTGAATTTTCTTCACGGAACAAATTTTCCTCAGCAATTTCGAGAGAGAGAGAAGTGCCTAAGGGGCTGAACCCTTTTCTTCTTCACTCCTCCCCCTTTTTTTACTAAATGCACCCCCCTTTCTATTTTTTGGTAATTATTTTTCCGTAACGTTACGAAACTTTACGAATTTCGTAACGATACTTATTTTCCTTCCGCAAGGTTACGAATCCTTACGGATTATGTATTTACTCTTTTTTAGCTTTCGAAGAAGTTACGGAAACTTACGGATTGCGCAAAAACACCTCTTTTCGATTTCCGCCATATTACGGAATTTCACGGATTGCGCAAGCCTGCTTCCTTTTGATTTTCGACACATCTCGGGACTTCATTCATTGTGCAACCAAGGACGCCAAGTGTCTCAAAGCGGCCAATCAAAGGTTGTATATCATCAAATAATAATCCCCGGACGAAATTAGGGTATGACAGTTGCCCCTCTTTACTTACCTCTCATCGGAGATAAGAGGAAAGCAAAGATAGGACACTGATTTCGTCCGTCCTGCCCTTTTCCGTGACGATGACTCTCGTCTCTACTCCTTCTTTTTTCTTCTGCACAATACAAAATACAAACAACAACCAGAACAACGAATATAATACACATATAAACATATACACATACTTGGCGAAGGAATCGATCTGGAAAACAACAGAATAACGTGTTTCTCAGTCACCAGAGGCTTCGCGCTTGATAATGGAGAACACATGAACAGCGCTAGGCAATGACATTCATGGTGCTCCGAACAAAGGTGGAGTAAGGAGGATTGCCTTGAGGGTCCGCACTTAGGCAATCATGAAACTCAGCTCCAAACTCGAAAGTGGAGGACACATGAACGAAAACGCAATTCATGGAGCTCCGAAAAAGGGTGAGAGTGGAGGATTGCCTTGAGGGTCCGCACTAAGGCAATCATGAAACACAACTCCAAACTCGAAAGTGGAGGACACATGAACAGCGCTAGGCAATAACGTTCATGGGGCTCCGAAAAAGGGTGAGAATGGAGGATTGCCTTGAGGGTCCTCACTTAGGCAATCATGAAACACAGCTCCAAACTCGAAAGTGGAGGACACATGAACAACCCTAGGCAATAACGTTCATGGGGCTCCAAAAAAGGGTGAGAATGGAGGATTGCCTTGAGGGTCCTCACTTAGGCAATCATGAAACACGGCTCCAAACTCGAAAGTGGAGGACACATGAACAGCCCTAGGCAATAACGTTCATGGGGCTCCGAAAAAGGGGGAGAATGAAGGATTGCCTTGAGGGTCCTCACTTAGGCAATCATGAAACACAACTCCAAACTCAAAAGTGGAGGACACATGAACAGCCCTAGGCAATAACGTTCATGGGGCTCCGAAAAAGGGGGAGAATGGAGGATTGCCTTGAGGGTCCTCACTTAGGCAATCATGTAACACAACTCCAAACTTGAAAGTGGAGGACACATGAACAGCCCTAGGCAATAACGTTCATGGGGCTCCGAAAAAGGGGGAGAATGGAGGATTGCCTTGAGGGTCCTCACTTAGGCAATCATGAAACACAACTCCAAACTCGAAAGTGGAGGACACATGAACATCCCTAGGCAATAACGTTCATAGGGCTCCGAAAAAGGGGGAGAATGGAGGATTGCCTTGAGGGTCCTCACATAGGCAATCATGAAACACAGCTCCAAACTCAAAAGTGGAGGACACATGAACAGCCCTAGGCAATAACGTTCATGAGGCTCCGAAAAAGGGGGAGAATGGAGGATTGCCTTGAGGGTCCTCACTTAGGAAATCATGAAACACAACTCCAATCTCAAAAGTGGAGGACACATGAACAGCCCTAGGCAATAACGTTCATGGGGCTCCGAAAAAGGGGGAGAATGGAGGATTGCCTTGAGGGTCCTCACTTAGGCAATCATGAAACACAGCTCCAAACTCGAAAGTGGAGGACACATGAACAGCCCTAGGCAATAACGTTCATGGGGCTCCGAAAAAGGGGTAGAATGGAGGATTGCCTTGAGTGTCCTCACTTAGGCAATCATGAAACACAGCTCCAAACTCGAAAGTGGAGGACACATGAACAGCCCTAGGCAATAACGTTCATGGGGCTCCGAAAAAAGGGTGAGAATGGAGGATTGCCTTGAGGGTCCTCACTTAGGCAATCATGAAACACAGCTCCAAACTCAAAAGTGGACGACACATGAACAGCGCTAGGCAATAACATTCATGGGTCTCTGAAAAAAGATTGGCAGGACCGAACGGTCCACCGGGTTTTTCAACCTAAAAGGATAACATGCTTTTTGCAAAGAAAAGTAAATCATTCGCGAGAGCACCATATCTTAGAGAAACAATATACTTATGCCAAGGGTAATCTTCCTTGTAACCGAGAATGAATGGTAGGATATCAACTTCTAGCTTTCAAATGAACATGCAGGGGAAACATCGGGCTAAGTTGAAAATAAATCACTCATAGTGTATAAAACTCACAAGGCAAGTGTTTTATCGTATTCCCAAACCATAACTGCACCATGACTTCATTTTGCACACGACTTCCTATCGAATCAAAGATCAAACATACGATCACAGACCAACAGGATTTTCTCGAGGGTGGTGTTTTTGGAGAGGAAGCTGGGTGTTTCGGTCTTTTCCTCTTTTTTCACGTGGGGTGGGATATTGCCAGTCGAAAAATGATTTCGAGTGGCAATCTGGCTTGAAGAATTTTTGCCCTCTTTCCTTCATTGATCGAGAATTGCTTCTTTTCCCTTTTCACTTCCTTTCGATCTTTGATCGGGAATCCTTCCTTTTCTTTTTTTCGTTCTTTTCTTTATTTTCATCTGTTTCTTTTCTTTCTTTCCATTTCTTCCTTCTCTTTTTTTTTTTTCACTTCTCCTTCCCCCATCCCTTTCTTTGGGAAATCGGGTTTTAGCATTCTATTTGCTCTCCCTTGAGGAGATTCCGCTATCCTTTGCTTCGGGGGAAAGGATGAGGATTCCTTTTTTACAGGCCACGATTCAAAAAGGTTGAAGGTTGTGTTTCAATGGGGTCTTTTATCATGGGAACCCAATCTTGATATCTGGGGCGAAACAAATTTGGGTGTCAAGGTGTCGATCTCGGGCCGAACTTCCATATTATTCCATAAGGCACGCGTGACAATGATGATTTGAAAACAACGTGCAAAATTAGTCATGGCTACAGCCAGGTGGGCACTCAAGCATCCCTTTTATGGCATTGTGATACTACGGTTGGGAATTTACACAGACAGACCCAACGTTTCCAAGTTATGTTCTTTCATCAGTTCAATGAATTCATCCATCCTTATCTCGGTTTATTCCGGAAAATAAACTCTTAGCATCAGTCCCTTGTTTCCAGAAGATACGTTTTCTCTTTACGAATGATTTATACTTCTTAACTATAACATGTCAATCTTTGCGGTCTTTCTTTCTTTTTCTTTTTGTTTCATTTTTATATATTCACAAAATTATACACCTATGGTCCTCTATGAAGAAATTTTCCTTTGTACATCTAAACTCTTATACACAACAAACTTTTTCTGTACACGCATTGGAACTCTTTCTCTTTACGTCACCCGGTCTATATACAAAACCCTATTTACGTCCAAAGATTTTTTCGTTTTTCCCGACTCACACCTATGGTTCATACAAAAGTTTCTTTATACACATTCCTTGCTCACACACACAAGAATTTCTCTCCACGCATCACTTACACACACAAAAACCTTCCATACACACTTTCTTTTCACATACATGTATAAATAAAACCTTTCCTTTTCTCTATAAACATGACTTTTATTCACAACGTTTCTTTCTTTTTATTAGGATTTTGGTTCATTTTATTTTTAGAACGACGTTCCTAAATAAAAAACTCTACACGGTTCCGGAATTCCAACAAATGCTATTGATAGCAATGAAACAAGTATCGACGTAACAACTCAAACGATATGTATGTACAAAACAAAAGACAATCGCGACATCAAAAAAAACAAACGTTAGTCCCTCAAGTCATGTAAATGATAAAGGATGAAACATGAAAGAACATGAATCTGGGGATCCCACGGTCATGTGGCTCCGCATGCCACCGGTCTGTTGGGACACGGTAACAAAAAGTGGGGTGGTCGACAAAAGCAGGGCTTTTGCTCCTACGTATCCTCAATTTGTGATGAGGAACTCAGACCTACGTAGTTCTTGAACTGTGAGACTAAAAATAGTCTCGGTGTTTTCTTCACCAAAATGCGAACATGCTTTAGTAAAGAGACAAAACTTCCAACTGATCAGAGCAACATATGCTTTTTGGATAAAAAACAATGTGTCTATTAGGGAAGGAGAGTATGCTGATGAAATTTTCTCATAACCGTAAATGAGATTTTGGATGTTAGCATTTCATTTCTAAACGACCATTTATAGGAAACACTGGGTCCAACAAAGATAGGAAAAAATCACTCAAAGTGTATCAATCTCACACAGGTAAGTGTTTTATCGTAATTCTGAACCATAGATATGTCATGACTTGATTTTGCAACTCATTTCCTATCAAATCAAAGATTACATGCGTGATCATGGATCAATAGGACTTATTTTGGGAATGGTTTTTAGGTGGGGAATTTGGCTTTGAGTGTTTTTTCCTTTTCCTTTTCTGTTTTTGTTTAGTGTGTGGCGAGAAAGTTGCTAGCGCCCAGGATTTTGGTTGGCAATCAAAGGGAGAGGGCCACTTTGGGTCGTGGTTTCCTTTCTTTTTTGTTTACTTGGTGACAATTCTGTATTGTTCAAATATTGTCTGGTCCGAAGACCTTTCTGCATATTTCTTTTGTTTTCTTCCGATCCTTGATCGAGAATTTTCCTTTCTTTTTTTTTTTGCTTTCTCCCACTCTTTCATTGGGAATTTTCTTTCTGTTTTGTGTCTTCTCCCTTTCTTGGATTGGGAATTCTCTCTTCTTTTTTTGTGTCTTCTCCCTTTCTTGGATTGGGAATTTTCCTTCTCTTTGTGTTTTCTTCCGAGGGTAAGGATTATGGTGAGTTAGGATTTTGGCTCAAGGCTTGTAGAACGGCTGGTCATGATACATGTCAGGATTTGGCCAGCGGTTCGGAGATAAAGGGGATGTCCCCACATTATTCCCATGATACACATGCGACAAATGATGATTAGGAAATTTTATGCAAAACTGGTCATGCATGCACCTATGTGGACACTCAAGCATCAAGTTTTTTATGGTCATGTGACACTAGGGCTCAGGATTTATTTTCCCTATTTTAAGTCAACCCAGTATTTCCAAAATATGTTCTTCTATCAATTTGTGCATTCATCAGAGTCTATCTTGGGTGTTCGAAAAACTTTTCACAGCATTTACCCTTCAAATGTGTACACACATTTTTTTTCAAAAACTGGTTATGATCAGTAAAATCTTTCAATGAAAAGTTGGAAATTATCTCTTTTCACAAGCATGTTATTTTTTAGCTAGACAACTTTTCATTATTATTTTTTTATTATTATTTTCTTGCTCGCTCTCTTTTTGCTCTCTCTTTTTTTTCATGAGGTATTTTGCTACCTAAACATACGTATAATATTTTTGCTATATACATGCATATCCAAGGTATCTTGCTACCTAAACATACATATATATGTTTTGTGAGATATTTTGCAATATACATGCATATCCAAGGTATCTTTCTACCTAAACATACACATATACATATATTTTTTTGTGAGGTATGACTACCTTCCGAGCTTGTGCTTGTTTTATTTAAATTCCTAGGATCATGAGCAACTAGGTGTGTCCTACTATTACTTGAGAAACAAAGGTGATCAAACAAGCAGAGATTTAAAAGGTACTAGGTTGCCTCCTAGTAGCGCTTCTTTAGCGTCTTGAGCTGGACGCTTCATGGCTTGTCGGTCACGGACCTAGTACTTTGCTTACCTTTGGCTCTGGACTTGGTCGCCTATTGCTCGGCCATGGGTCGTAAGCAATTCTCTAACCTTTTGTGGATGAGCTGAGGTGAACTCTAGAGGTGATGGCGGTGCGTCTGTTGCCCGCTGCTGGCCATCCCCAGGCTGCTGTGGTGTTTTGCCCTGCGCCTGCCTGGAGGCGCAACACTTCTTGATGAAAGCTCGATTAGTAGGGGGCCTGATGCCCTTGCTGGAGGTGACAAACACTCTGTAGAACTGACAGAGACCCGTAATTAGAGCTTGACAACTCCAAGACCCTGTTGGACTTCTTCGGGTCCACTGGGTGTCTTGCAGGCGCGATCCCTGCAAACAATAGATGAAATCAAAAATCAGTTGAGCGAGGTGCATACTTACCTATGTTATGATGACGTGACCTTGCCGGGGGAAACGGGCACCCTGTAAGACTACAGAGGCCCGTAACCAGAGCTGGAAACCCCAAGGCCCTGTTGGACTTCTCCGGGTCCACTGGGTGTCTTTGTGGATGCGATTCCTGCAAACAATAGATGGTATCAGAAATCAGTTGAACCATCTGTATACTTGCCTATGTCACGATGGCATAGACCAACCGATACATCTGCAAGGGGAGATTGGCATTGTGGTCGCCGGGCAGAATGTTGCTAAATAGCAACGTCATCCACGTTAGGGTGGTCATGTTGGTGCGCATGATCCACACTCGTCTTTTTGCAGCGGCACGGGTGAAATCTTGCCCCGGTATGCATAGTAGATGCGTGATAGCCTCCCTCTCTGGATGTGCTCGCACAGTTGGTCGCCCTCTAATATCAGGGGGTGGCCCAGGAACTGATAAAAGGAAACTACTGGCCCCTTAACCGGGAGCGCAAGTCTCGGTTAAGCATCTAAGGGCAAAGGACCTTATATTCTCTTAAGGTGTGGATATGGAGCACACTGAAAACGAGGACGCGTAGCCCTCTAAAGGCGAGGGCGTGCAGCCCTCTACAGGCGAGGACATATAGTCCTCTAAAGGTGATAGGTACTAGTACCCAAGGGTCCACCTTTATGAGAAAGCAAGAGATCGACTCATCGAGAGGGCCGGTCATCCAACAAGATTGGACACGAGATGTAGGAAATCTATGCAATTAACATGATTTTTAGGGATGCAGACGCATGCAACCTTTGTTGTGAAATTTGGTAATGCTGACCGCACATGAAACAATGCAATGCAATGGAAAGTTGTACAATGTTCATGACATTCTTTTCCTATTTCGTGATTTTGATTTTGATTTAATCTTTTTGGAAAAAACAGATTGACTGTCCTTTTGAAAAAGGTGATAATTCATGCAACCTTATCCTATCTTTTGCAAATCTCTCAAGGAACTCCCTTAGAGTGTACGTTCTGTTTGATTTAGTCGCTTGACCATTTTGGAGTGACGACAATGGAGCCGTTTGACGTTAAATCAATCTATTGAAATTCCAGAGTTTGTCTCCCCCTCCCCCTTTTTCTCTGTTAAAAAACATCGATGAGTGAGAACTTTTGATCTGCCCCTATGTTCACTTGAGGCTCATGCACGATGCCCCTCATTGCCCCAGTGTAAGGCTTCGAGGTACCAATTGTTATCTTTTGTCATGACCTTGTAGCTAGGAACCTATTGGGTGAAAACTTCTAATCTGCCCCTAGGTTCGCTTGAGGTTTTTGCATGGTGCCTTTCATTGCCCCAGTGTAGGGCTTTGAGGTACAATCGTTGTCTTTCGTCATGACCTTGTAGCAAGGAACCTATTGGGTGAGAACTTCTAATCTGCCCCTAGGTTCGTTTGAGGTTTATGCATGGGGCCTTTCATTGCCCCAGTGTAGGGCTTAGAGGTACCAATTGTTGTCTTGTTTTCACAACCTTGCAGTGAGGAAGAATGAAAGATGCAGTTGATTCTTGCAAAAAGAATTTTCCAAGGACGAGAAATAGTTGAAGGATCTTTCAGTTGATGGATTAAGTCAAATGACTCCTATGTAGAAGCAAGATGTTTTGATGTCTTGATGATGCTAAAGGATCAAGTGCTTCTAAGTTTTATTCAAGACAAGAAGCCAAGAAAATCAAGATATATGATCAAGT
The DNA here is from genome assembly GCF_004193775.1 of Glycine soja. Classification (NCBI taxonomy): domain Eukaryota; kingdom Viridiplantae; phylum Streptophyta; class Magnoliopsida; order Fabales; family Fabaceae; genus Glycine; species Glycine soja. The sequence continues at coordinate 18,454,621 of NC_041021.1, forward strand.
TGATCTCTAGAATCTTTAGGAAGAAGTTTCCAAATTGAAAAAACAAAAGGTTTGACCAAAGAATTCTATCATTTCAAATTGAGATTTTCTTTCCGGTAATCGATTACCAGCAGCTGAAAATGTTTATCACAGTCACTAGAAATTTGAATTCAAAATTTATAGTGTAATTGATTACACATGGATGGTAATTGATTACCAGCAGTTTATTGAATGTTTTAATTCAAATTTTTAAAACCTGTAATCGATTACACAAGTCTTGTAATCGATTACCAGAGGGGATTTTCAGAAAATAATTTCCAAGAGTCACATCTATCAAATGTTTTATGAATGGCCATCAAAGGTGACTTGGAAACACGAACTTAAAGGGAGTTTTCATTGCCCAAAAATTTTATCCTCTCAAAAAAGATTCCTTGGTCAACCACTTGCATATTCAATAAGGAATTTTGGTTGATCTTCATTGTACAATCTATCTTTTTTAAGAGAGATTTCTTCTTCTCTTCTTCTTATTTCTGAAAAGGGATTAAGAGACCGTGGGTCTCTTGTTGTAGACGATTCCTTAACACAAGGGAAGGGTTGTCCCTGTGTGCATTGTTAATCCGAAAAGAGAGAGTGAAAGTTTAATTGGGGAATAATCTTCGTATCTTAATTCAACCCCCTTTTTCTTAAGGTAACTGAGGCTATTTGTCCAACATCCTATTCTTGATAACTCACTTCTCTCTAAAAGACAGACTTTCCGGAATGATAAAATGAGGTCACATGAACGTCTTGAAAACACAGTCAATCAAATGCCCCCTTTTTTTGAACTAATTTTTTTTTTATTTTTAAAACTTATTTGTTTTGAACTTTTTTTTTTGTTGTTCTACGGCAGCCCCACCAACGTGCAAGACGAGTAATCTCTGATTGAATGGTCTTGGAAGTCCAAACTCAGGAGCACAGGTCGCTTGAGCAAATAGACCAATGGCTTGCACCCAATTCCGGTGAAAGTTGAAAATCCTGATGAGTCATTAGAGACATCTAACAACAGCTTTCAAAATTGCCCCATGTGTGGCATCTCTTGTCAATGTCAGGATTTACACGCGATTCTCCTCAAATTTCAGCCAGCCCGCATCAATTAGACCTTGCATCTTACGCTTCAGGCCCCTATAATGCTCAATGGAATGCCCCGGGGCTTCTCCATGACAAGCACACGTTGCGTTCGAGTCGTATTCTCGGAGAAATGGAGGTTGATGAACCTTGGTTAGGGTTATGGCTACCATTGAATTATCAAGTAGATATGGGAGCAAGTCAGCATAGGACATTGGAATTGGGGTGAATTCTAAGGCTTTCTCGCTGCAAAATTCATTTCTTGGTTGGTGCTCTTGGTTTGTGCTAAAGGTGATGTTCGTCATTGGAAGTGCGGTAGGTAGGCTTTGTGGTTGATTTTAGGGATGGCCTTTGTGGATAACTGGGCGGTGGGTAAGGAGAAGGTTTGTTATTGGCTGAGTAATGACATTGTTGGGTTGGTGGGAAACTTGGCTGTATTGGAATGGCAGTCACAGCACGGGCTTCTCCTTCATCCTCACCCTCTTCATTTGCCCCAGTTTTCTCATTCGTCCAAGCAGGATGACTAAATTTGCCTCTTTTCAGACCCACATCGATCCTTTCACTGGCAAAGACCAAATCCGCAAAGCTTTGAAGGTGCGTAGCCCACCATTTTCCATAGTAGAATATTGGTAATGTGTCTACTATCATTGTCATCGTTTTTTCGTCATTAAGGTGCCACTTGAGCTGCCAGGTCTCTCCACCTTTGGGCGTATTCTTTGAAAGATCTGTGCCCCTTTTTGCACATGTTCTATTGTTGCATCCTATCCAGAACCATATCCAAATTGTACTGATACTGCCTAATGAAGGCAACCATTAGGTCCTTCCAAGAGTGGACTCAAGAAGGTTCCAGGTTAGTGTACCAGGTAACAGCTACCCCAGTAAGACTTTCTTGGAAGGAATGTATCAACAATTCCTCATCTTTTACGTATGCCCCCATCTTCCAACAATACATCTTTAGATGGTTCTTGGGGCAAGTAGTCCCCTTGTACTTGTCAAAGTCCAGCACCTTGAACTTGGGAGGGGTGATGATATTGGGTACTAGGAACAACTCTTCTAGGTTAGCAAAGGCATAATCTTCACCTCCTTCAATGGCCCTGAGCCTTTCCTCTAGATGATCCAACTTTCCCATTTCTGCCATAGCATGAGGGTTTTTACTTGTCGTGGAATGCAAGAGGTGTAGTTGTGGGTGATACTGAGGACCTTCCGAAGTGTTTTCAAGGGGTATACCACCAACTGCTTGCCCTTCAGTGGCATATTCGAGCCAAGGCTCGAAGTCGGCTAGATTGTGATGGGGAATTTCATGTGTCTCACCCATGGGTTGAGAGACATGTGCATGAACAGTTTGGGGTTGTCGACTCTCAATGGGTATAGGAGTGGAGTTATTGACATCCTCATTGAGAGTATACGCCATATTGGGTGGTGTATAGTTGGGAGGCAGGCCTTGTGGCGGGAAGGCGTGCTTGTTTGGATTTTTCACATCATGGAGGCCATCCCTACTTCCCAAATCTTTGCCTACCATATCTAAGGTCGGATGATTCATTTGGTTGAGGCCAGATGGGGACGTCGGGTTCACCTTAGCAACAACGCTGGTAGCGGCAATTGCAACCGCATTGGCTTCCATTATCTTCTTCATACTCATCATGGCCTCCATCATTGCGGCCATTTTCCCTTTTATGGCCTCCATGTCGGCCTCCATCTACTCTCGTACCTTCTCCGCTTTACCCATTTCTCTAGCTCTAGCACAGGTTCGGTGAGGGCACCGTAAAGCATGCTTTTTTTTTTCTTTTTTATAACAATGATTAGGTTCTCTTTTTCTTTTCAAGGAAAGAATGCAATGAGCAATGCAACCAATGAACAACATGGATGTATGCGAATGATGATGCACAATTGAAGTATTGCGAATTTTTACACAGGATATGGGGTTGAATCAATTTAGATTTTCAACATGGTCCATGACATCTCCGTCAAGGTGAAACTGGAAGTAACAGGGACATCGACAGCCCTAAATGTGTTTGATAGTAGACGAAGGAGCGATGTAACACGATCCATCTTTTGCCCCAATTTTTTGCAAGATAGTTACTTCCATACTTCAACTTGACTCGATGAACCATTTCGTAAAAGCACGAGCTTGGTTCAACCCCATAACCCAGAAAATGGAAATTTTGATCGCCAATACTTCAACAACATTTCATAGGGATGAAAGACTAGAGAATACGCATGCTATGCATGGAAAATGTAATTATGAGATTGAGATGCCCGAAGAGACATCCTTTCTTAATTAACCATGCATTAGGTACCATGCTCAATCATTTTGTTTTGTTGTTTGTTTTTTTTTTTTAACTTTAGAAATGGGTTTATGATCCCAACATGGTTGGCTCATGGTACCTAACACATGCAACTAAGAATGCAACATGTAGAACAAAAAGTATGTTGAATGCATATGCATGATGATGCAATGACTCATGCAAAATGGGAATGTGATAACGGACAAATTCAGGAACGATATGTTCATTATGATGCTGAAGAGATGTTTATGCGGTGCATGATATGAATGCATTTACGGACACGAGAGCCCGGAAAATTATCTCTCCTTATTGCGCATTTGGGGGGCGCAGTGCCCCATGTGTGCAGTTAAGAAGATGATATGGATCTTCCGGCTTCCCATGACAAAAGACGAGACCCACATACAACGCATGTGTGACGGTATGATGCAGATGCGCATGCATGAAACGGAAAGAAAACAACACAAAGGGGTAATTCACACATACGAGACTACAGAGATCCAACTTTAATCCTACATTTTGGGCATGATGGCGCCTCAACGTAGTATTAAAAAGGTTATGTATTACTCTAAAAAAACCAAACATCACTAGCAAAACTATAAACTAGTGTTATTTACCAAAAAATGCATGAGAACGAATGGCACGGAGCGTGTTTGCTCTTTGCCCCTATTCGGGAACCTATAGGACAATATCTAGGGGTCTCTAATAACTACTCCCCAACAATTCATAACTCACACGACTGTTTTCTAGAGGTATCATCACTCAAGATAATAATATTGTGGCGGTATGGAATACCAGCGACAACACATTATAAAGAGAGAAAACTCTAGACGAGGTTTCACTATTATCAAGCAAGTCAGAGACCTAGCATACTGATAGATTCACCTCCACTCCTTAAATTCCCATGAACCCGGGTATAGAGCCCCTTTTTTACTCAAACCCGTGGGTGCTTAGAATGCAGTGTAAAGAATGCGAAATAGACAACAATTATTTACATTTTACACAGTTCAACAAATGCACACACGAAGTTTCACAAATCCACAATTCCTTAAAATAGGCCTAACTCACAAAAATAGTCCCCAGTGGAGTCGCCAACTGCCGCAACGTGCCCTTTTGCGGGCGAGCGAGGGCGAGGCTCATGGGTGCGCTTTCCAAAGGAGGAAAGATGCGCGGAGTCGCCACCAACGTTTATTTGTGGAAAACGTCGGCAAAACCGAAGGAAACCGGTCGAAATGAAAATTCTAAGTTCGGGAGTTGTGTTTACATTTGAGGAAGGTATTAGTACCTCTCACGTTTGTCCCAAAGGACAACAGCCTATTTTTAAGAATTGTGGAATTGTGTTACCTTAACTTTTATTTCTTTTTATTTTTTGAGGTCGACAAAAGCGGGGATTTTTCTCCTACATACCGTCCATCGAAGAGGAAATCAGACCTACGTAGTTCTTTCTTATGCATGAATCAAGTGATTCTTTTTACTTGAAAGGTGATCATTTTAAGGCAATGGGCCTCAAAAATGATCCATTTTACTTGGTAAGAAACTGAAATGATAAACTTTCAAAACCCTATTTTTGTGGACGAGCTTGACTAGGCGAGTTGATTTTAGCCTTAGTTTCACTTTAGTTATTGGTCAATTCAATTAAGAACGATAAATCCCAAAGAGAAAACGGCCGATAGATTTTTCGCTTTATTTTACGGAAAGGGCATTTTTTCTGATTATTATATTATTATTTTAAATCTTTTTTGATTTCCGACGTGGTTACGGCACGACCGAACGGTCGGAATTCATTTTAACAGAAATTAACGAATGATACAATTCAAATGATCGGTGGAAATTTAATTTATTTTTAGATTAGGCAAGAAACAACTTAAATAAATGACTGAAGCACGTCAAAAGGGGGTATAGAAAGCGAATGAAAACGAGAATAAAAATACACAAAACAAATGGGGACCACCACGAGTACATAGAATGAATTGAAAAGCTCGGTTTGGGGTACTTACCCGTTGAAGATTGAAGAAAACGAAGAACGAACGATGAATCTTGAAGAATGGTCGAGAATCTTCGCGTAATTACTCACAGAAACGTTACGGAAGCGCCTCGGCTTGAATTTTCTTCACGGAACTAATTTTCCTCAGCAATTTCGAGAGAGAGAGAAGTGCCTAAGGGGCTGAACCCTTTTCTTCTTCACTCCTCCCCCTATTTATAGCAAAATAGGGGAGGAGCTTGCCACCCAGCTCGCCCAGGCGAGCAAGGTTGCTTCCTCCAGAAGCAACAGCCTTCTGGAGGAAGGATCTGGAAGGCCCAAGTGGGCCAGATTGTTATTCGTACCCCCTTTTTACTAAATGCACCCCCCTTTCTATTTTTTGGTAATTCTTTTTCCGTAACGTTACGAAACTTTACGAATTTCGTAACGATACTTATTTTCCTTCTGCAAGGTTACGAATCCTTACGAATTATGTATTTACTCTTTTTTAGCTTTCGAAGAAGTTACGGAAACTTACGGATTGCGCAAAAACACCTCTTTTCGATTTCCGCCATATTACGGGATTTCACGGATTGCGCAAGCCTGCTTCCTTTTGATTTTTGACACGTCTCGGGACTTCATTCATTGTGCAACCAAGGACGCCAAGTGTCTCGAAGCGGCCAATCAAAGGTTGTATATCATCAAATAATAATCCCCGGACGAAATTAGGGTATGACAGGGACCACCACGGGTACATAGAATGAATTGAAAAGCTCGGTTTGGGGTACTTACCCGTTGAAGACTGAAGAAAACGAAGAATGAGGGATGAATGTTGAAGAACGTTTGAGAATCTTCGCGTAATTACTCACAGAAACGTTACGGAAACATTACGGAAGCGGCTTGGCTTGGATTTTCTTCACGGAACTAATTTTCCTCAGCAATTTTGAGAGAATAAGAAGTGCCAAGAAGGCTGAACCCCTTCTCCCTTCACTCCTCCCCCTATTTATAGCAAAATAGGGGAGGAGCTTGCCACCCAGCTCGCCCAGGCGAGCAAGGTTGCTTCCTCCAGAAGCAACAACCTTCTGGAGGAAGAATCTAAAAACTAAGCTCACCTCCTTGAGAAGCTTCCTTGAGAAGCTAGAGCTTAGCTACACACACCCATCTAAAAACTAAGCTCACCTCCTTGACAAAATACATGAAAATACAAAAAAAAAAGTCCCTACTTCAAAGACTACTCAAAATGCCCTGAAATAGAAGGCTAAAACCCTATACTACTAGAATGGCCAAAATACAAGGCCCAAAAGAAGGAAAAACCTATTCTAATATTTACAAAGAAGAGTGGATCCAACCTTGACCCAGGGGCTCAAAAATCTACCATAAGATTCATGAGAACCCTAGAGCCTTCTTTAGTAGCTCTAGCCCAAGCCTCTTGGATTCTTCTATCCAATACCCTTGGGGGTAGGATTGCATCATCCCCTCCACCTTGGAAAGGATTTGACCTCAAATCCCGAGGTTCTTCATACTCTGGGCTCCTTCCCTTGACACCTGTAAAAAGAATAAAAACATATGTATTAGTGGTGTTGGGCATGTTAGAGTAGGGTAAGGCCTGAAAACTCCTTTCATGGACATCTTCCTATGAGGGAACATGGTTCCTCACCAACTCAATGAGTGGTGCTACAAGTATAGAAAAATATGGGACAAACCTTTTGTAAAAGTTTGTTAAGTCATGGCAGCCCCAGATTTCCCTTATACTTGGTGGAGTGGGCCAAACAGGAATGACCTTTATTCTCTTAGGGTCCGTGGGAACCCCTTGATCACTATTTAAAAAATTAAGGAATGTAATGCAATAAAGCGTACCTTTCTCTGTATTTTTATGTTGATTATTCCTACAAAAAAATACGACAAACCTAAGGTGTCCCATATGAGCACCTAAGTTTGTATTAAAACCAAAAATAAGAACAAACCTACCTAATGAGTCCCTATGTACATGAATCATGAAGACGTTGGGTGCATGACTGATTTTAGAAAAGAGGGTTGCAACACTCAACAAATTCATCATATCACTTATTGTAGGGATTTGGTGCCTAATAATACCTATTTTGGGCACCAACAAAGCCCAAGGATTTAAGCTCTTACGAACCAAACCCTCATCCAACAACTCCTTTACTTGAGGAATAACCTCAAGCCCAAGAGGTGTGGCAGTGCTAACATGTGTCTTTTTACAAAGGAGAAGATGTGGAGGTTGTCTATGAGGGGAAGTTTCTTTAATATTTGTCTTTATTTCAAAATGACTTTCCATCTTAACTAACCTCTTGGAGGACACATTTACCTCCTTACACTCTTCCTTAACCATTAAAGGTTGTCCTTCTTCTTGGGGGTAGATTTCTTCACTAGATTCTTCCCCTTTTGCTTCTTCGCTTTCACTAGAGGAAGATGGCGTAGTAGCCTCATCTTGGCTACTATAAATGTCTTGGCTCCTCATAATCATGGTTTTTGTGGTGGGGCATTGAGAAGTAATGTGTCCTCTTCCAAGACATTTAAAGCACTTTATAGAGCTAGTCTTCTCTTGCATACTAGCCTTAGGGGCTTGCTTTTCTATTGTCTTCCCCTTATCATCTTTGGGCTTAGAAGGTGTCACCCCTAAGATGCCTTGACCTTCGTCTTTCTTTGGATAAGGGTGAGAGCCATAAGATTTTGATGTAGACTTCTTTTTAAGTTGTTGCTCTACCCTTATTTCCCAAACTAAGTTAGCCTCTACATTGTCCTTCCCATGGAAGTATGGGAGGTTAATGTTAGCCTCTTGAGGCTTTCTTTCCTTTTCTCTTCTATGGGAGTGAGGTCTAAGATGTGACCTATGCCTTCCTTCATAATAGTCACGAAGTTCTTCACTTAGGCTCTTGCAAGAGTTATGACTACTATAGAAGGCATGTTTTTCTCTTTTCATTTCTTTCATTATTTTTATTCTTTCTTCCTCTCTTATTTTCTATCTTTCATCTTGACTTATTTCATCCACTTTTTTTTTTTCCTTTTTCTTTTCTCTCTTATTTTTCTTTCCATAACTTGAGGGAACGCAACTCATCTAAGATTCTAGATAAAGGGTCTTTATGACTAGTACCCTCGCCATTAACACTGGATGAATGATGACTCATGTTGGTTCCTAAGTTGTGGTTCTTTATTGTTGGAGGTTTGAAAACAAAAGGTAAAAGAAACTATGGTTGAAACTAGCCAAAATAAACACTAAAAGAGGTGTGAAAGATAAGGTAAAAAAAAACTAATTGGTAAAATGCAAGCTATCTAGGCGGTTTGACAATGGATGGTAAAAGAAATAAGCTATGAAAGTAAGCAAGAAAAGTAAACTAGGTGAATCCTAAGAGTGTTTGGATGACCACATCAAGGTTCCCAACAAAACACTCACTATACTTAGGAAATATTGCCTAAAATTATTACACACAAATGGAAGTTTGGTAACCTATTGGAGGCTCCCAACACACTTCCAATGAAAGGCCTTTTTGTTACAAAACATGAAAGTAATAAAGGTAAGTAAATTGCAAATTAAAAAATTACTAAACGTCCTCAATTTTGGAGGTTGTATCTCTTTCGTGATTCACTTAATTTGGAGTGCTTCTTAGTCCAATAGCTCTTAAGGTGGTTGGCCCCTTGCTTCTTGACTCAAATTCTTCAAGGGATGGCACCAATCCTCCTTTCCAATTCCCTATATGGCAACTCACAAACAAGGAAACAAAGAGACAAGCAATAACCAAAGACCCAAAAAATGAAATGAAAGCTAAACCAATGGAATTTTAACAAGACAATTTTTCAAGGATTACTCAACAATTAAAGCAATGAAAAGGACATAGAAGAAAGTTGGGACTCAAAGAGAAACTTAGAATGGCTCTAGAGTAGAGTAAAAAAACTATAAAAAAAAAGACTCAACAAACCTCTAGCTTTGGCACTTGTTTTCACAGTAATTTTCAATTGAAATTTCGGAACTAAGATTGGTATTACATAGGCACCAATTATAGAATAAATTTTGAGCCAAAACAACAAGCACACTTCCCTTTCACTTTTTTTTCCTGGATACTGATTTTTCTGCCAATTCTTAGTAATTTTTACAAGTTTGTATGTCCAAGCTGCCAGCACCAGCGATTTTTTTTTAAGCATGGTATATTAATTGCCTTGGGCTTACTTTCAACCTTCCTATGTATGTTGAACTCACTAGGATTGTTTACCACAGTATTAGGAGTTCAATATTCACTTAGGATCAACATTTCAGCCAGCAATTCAATCACCAAAACTCAAATTCACAATAAACACAATCAAAAGGAAACCTAAAAGTTCAAGAAAAGGTTCACAATCAAAGACTCTCTAAGAATTTTGCATGAACATGTTAAGGACTAATTAACATGAAAGATTTGACTCAAATCGAATAATAGGATAAATTAATTTCATACACTCATGAACAAATGAGTTAGACAAAGAAACAAGAAAAAAAAAAATTCAGCACAACATAAGAAATCTTATGTGACAAGTTTCGTGACTAGACATGACTTCTATGACAAAACTACAATAGGTGAACAAGTCACTCTAGATTTTTGAGGTTTTCTTCTACTTTAATATTTTTGTAAGAATTTTATGGTTTAGGTTTCAGACACAAAAAATAACAAGACAAAACTCAAAGGAACCTAAACTCAACATAATTCATGGTTCAAGATCAAGAACAAGAAATTTGAACCATAGAAAATCAAATCTAGCTTCTATAGCAAGTTTAATCGATGGAAACTCTAAAGAATCATGTTAAAAACATTTATCACAAGACATGTGAGGAGATACATGGAGAAAAAAATGAAGAAACAACAATGGAAGAGAAGGTAAAGCAAAAAATTAATGAAGGTTTAAGGAGCACCTACTTGAAGCTCTTGTGCTTTGATTACCACTTGATGGAAGCTTGCTTATGGGGCTTCTATGGAGGCTGGATATTTGAGCTTCAATGAGGTCCTTCAATGGTGATTTTCCACCATGGAGATGCAGCAGAAGACAGAGGAGAAGCGGTGAGAGGAGGCGCCATCCACTAGGGAATAAGCCATGGAAGAAGGAGCTTCGCCACCAAGATGAGCCTTCGATAAGAAGCTTGGAGAGGATGCTTCAATGGAGGAAAAGAAAGAGGAAGAGAAAGAGAGAGGGGGGTGCACGAAATTGAAGGAAGAAAAAGGGAGAGAAGTTGAACTTTGAGTTGTGTCTCACAAGACTCGCATTCATCAAAGTTACAACAAGTGTTACACATGCTTCTATTTATAGACTAGGTAGCTTCCTTGAGAAGCTTTCTTAAGAAAACTTCCTTGAGAAGCTTCTTTGAGAAAACTTCCTTGAGAAGCTAGAGCTTAGCTACACACACCCATCTAAAAACTAAGCTTACCTCCTTGAGAAGCTTCCTTGAGAAGCTAGAGCTTAGCTACACACACCCATCTAAAAACTAAGCTCACCTCCTTGACAAAATACATGAAAATACAAAAAACAAAAAAAGTCCCTACTAAAAAGACTACTCAAAATGCCCTGAAATACAAGGCTAAAACCCTATACTACTAGAATGGCCAAAATACAAGGCCCAAAAGAAGGAAAAACCTATTCTAATATTTACAAAGAAGAGTGGATCCAACCTTGACCCATGGGCTCAAAAATCTACCCTAAGGTTCATGAGAACCCTAGGGCCTTCTTTAGTAGCTCTAGCCCAAGCCTCTTGGAGTCTTCTATCCAATACCCTTGGGGGGTAGGATTGCATCAAGAACCAAGATCAAGATTCAAGAATCAAGAGAAGGCTTAATCAAGATAAGTATGAAAAGTTTTTCTCAAAAATTGAGTAGCGCATGATTTTTCTCAAAACATGCTTACCAAAGAGTTTTTACACTTTGATAATCGATTACCAGATTTTTGTAATTGATTACCAGTAGCAAAATTGTTTATGAAAAAGTTTTAAAATTGAATTTACAACGTTCCAATTAATTTCAAAAAGCTGTAATCGATTACAATGTTTTGGTAATCGATTACCAGTGCCTTTGAACGTTGAAATTCAAATTCAAAAGTGAAGAGTCACATCTTTTCACATAAAAGCTTTGTGTAATCGATTACACTAATTTGGTAATCAATTACCAGTGATTGTTTCTGAATAAATCAAAAGATGTAACTCTTCAAAAGGTTTTTGACTTTTTCAAATTGGTTTTAAGATTTTCTAAAAGTTATAACTCTTCTAAATGGTTGTCTTGACCAGACATCAAGAGTCTATAAAAGCAAGGCTTTGTTTTGCATTTCAAGAATCTTAAATACTTTTCCAATCAATCTCTTACAATCCTTTACAAAGCCTTGAATCTCTTTGAACTTCTTCTTCTTCTTTGTACCAAAAGCTTTCCACAGTTTTCTGGTTTTCTAAACCTTGAAAACTTGTGCTATTCATCTTTTCATTCTCTTCTCCCTTTGTCAAAAAGAATTCGCCAAGGACTAACCGCCTGAATTCTTTTTGTGTCTATCTTCTCCCTTTTCCAAAAGAACAAAGGACTAACCGCCTGAATTCTTTTATGTCTCCCTTCTCCCTTGTCAAAGAATTCAAAACTGTTGGATCGAGTGGCCTCAGAATAATTAAGAAGGGGGGGTTGAATTAATTATTCCTAAACTTTTACTAATTAAAAATTTACTCTTCTAAGGCTTTTACTAAATTGTTAAGAGAATGAGGAGTAGAAGAGAAACTTAATAGAAAGTAAAAGCGGAAATTAAATGCACAATGGAAACTAAAAGAGTAGGGAAGAAGGAAACAAACACACAAGAGTTTTTATACTGGTTCGGCAACAACCTGTGCCTACATCCAATCCCCAAGCGACCTGTGGTCCTTGAGATTTCTTTCAACCTTGTAAAAATCCTTTTACAAGCAAAGATCCACAAGGGATCCTTTTACAAGAAATAAAGATAAAATTTAAACATAAAGAGTAGAACCAAGAGTCTCATCATTCTTTTGTCATTTAAGATCTTATTCACTCAACTTTACTGCTTTTCTTTTTCTTTTTCGATTTTTTTTTTAGAATTTTTTTTTGTAGCCTAAGAGAAACAACATCATATTCAGCATGTCCAACATTTAACCAATATGCAATGTACATCAAGTATGGCTCAAAATATATCATGAAGCATGGCCAACAAAACATGTTATCCAAAGAAACAAAAACCCCCACACTTATTCCCAAAACAATTCCAAAGCTCCAAAATTCCTTAAGGATATGGTGATATCATGGTTTTTCACTTAAGGCTTGTAGTGAGCTTCAAAAAAAGGAAAGGGAAACAAGGCTCAAAAGGGCTATCAAAGGAATTAAGTCAAGGTAAGTCTATTTGGCTAGAAGCTTATAAGAACAAAATTGCCTCAATCATATCCAAATATGCATGTGAATTAGGAAGCATCAACAAGAATCAAGCCAAGGCTACTGTGCAAGCAATCAATGGGGCAAAGCACACCAAATGATTATGATGATGGATGGCTCAAATTCTCACAAAGGTAAACTCATCCCTTTCAAATTGAGCTTTCAAAACTATCATGACATGTAGAGGAGAATCAAAGATTTCAAGTGACAAAATGTCAAAAACTTTTATTTTCAAAACAATTACCCATTTCTTGAACATATCCTATGATTCAAAGAAAAACATGTAAAGTCGTACATGCGCACAAAATTGACCCAAAATATTAAACTAAAAATCCGACGAAACTAACAACATTAACAAATTAACACAACTAACAAATTAACAAAACCAACAAAACTAGCAAAAACCAAAGAACACTCCCCCCATACTTAAACAACACATTGTCCTCAATGTAGCACAATTAAGAGATTAAAAAGAATTAAATCATCAAACAGAATCGGACAAGTGTAATAAAAGCAAGGAAGGAGATAGGAAGAGAAGAACTCCCTAAGTCATGGTGGAGGAAGAGTAGGGTGGAATAACGAAGTCTCTTCCACCACTACGTCCACTAAAGAAGGGTTCGTGAGGAATGGCTTAAGTCGATGGCCGTTGACCTTGAAGCTCTTGTTTGTGGAGTCGCTTTTGATCTCAACTGTACCATAAGGAAAAACATTAGTAACAACAAAAGGACCAATCCACTTAGACCTCAACTTACCACTCATGAGTCCAAGCCTAGAATTGTACAATAGCACTTTTTGCCCCACCATGAAGTCCTTCTTAACTATCATGCTATCATGGAACTTCTTGGTCTTTTCTTTGTAGAACTTGGCATTCTCGTAGGCTTCTAGGCGGATTTCATCTAACTCACTCAGTTGCAACTTTCTTTCCTCACCAGCTTGATCCATAGAGAAGTTGCAAGTCTTCACTGCCCAGTAAGCTTTGTGCTCAATTTCCACTGCAAGATGACATGCCTTTCCAAAGACAACCCGATAAGGAGACATTCCTATGGGTGCTTTGTAGGCAGTCCTGTCGCAACCTACCCTTTGGCGGGAGGGCGACGCGAGACTCGCGGGATGCGTGTTCCATGAAAGGAATACGCGCGGAGTCGCCACCAACGTTTATTTGAGGAAAACGTAGGAAAAACCGGAAAAGACGCGATCTACGAACTTTTAAGTGAAAGGCTCGGGAGTTGTATTTACGCACGGGGAAGGTATTGGCACCCCACACGTCCGTCCCAAGGGACGACAACCTTTAATCGAATGTGCAAACATGACTTTGATTTTTTATGTTCCCTTTTTATGTCTTTATATCCTTTATACCCTTTTTATATTTTTACTCTTTTTGTGGTCGACAAGGGTGTTTCCCTTTGCTCCTACGTATTCCTCAATTGCGATGAGGAAATCAGACCTACGTAGTTCTTTTTTATCAAGTGATTTCTTTTTTACTTAAGAGGTGATCATTTTAAGGCGTTGGACCTTGAAAATGATCCATTTTACTTAGTAAGAAATTGAAATGACAAACTTCAAAAAAAACTATTTTTATGGACGAGCTTGACTAGGCGAGTTGATTTTAGCCTTAGTTTCACTTTAGTTATTAGTCAATTCGATTAAGAATGAGAAATCCCAAAGAGAAAACGTCCGATTGATTTTTCGCTTTATTTTACTAAAAGACGTTTTTTTATTATTATATTATTATTTTACCTCTTTTTTTTATTTCCAACGTGGTTACGGCACGACCGAACGGTCGGAATTCATTTTAACCGAAGTTAACGGATAATACAATTCAAACGATCAGTGGAAATTTATTTTATTTTTAGGTTAAGCGAGAAATGACTTAAATAAAATGACTTAAGCACGTCAAAAAGGGGGTATAAAAAGTAAATGAAACGAGAATAAAAATACACGAAACACAATGTGGACCACCACGGGTACATAGAATGAATCGAAAAGCTTGGTTCGAGGTACTTACCCGTTGAAGATCGAAGAACGAATGAAGACGTCGAAGAACGGTCGAAACCTTCACGAAATTCCTTATGGAAACGTTTCGGAAGCGCCTCGGCTTAGATTTTCTTCACGGAAACAATTTTTCCAAGCAAATTCGAAAGAGAGAGAAGTGCCTAAGGGGCTGAACCCTTTTTCACTTCACTTCTCCCCCTATTTATAGAAAATTGGGGGAGAAGCTTGCCACCCAGCTCGCTCGGGCGAGCAGGGTTGCTTCCTCCAGAAGCAACAACCTTCTGGAGGAATCTTCTAGAGGGCCCAAGTGGGCCTGGTTGCTATTTGCACCCCCATTTTTACTAAGTACACCCCCCTGCCCTTTTTTTTGGTGATTCTTTTTTCGTAAAGTTACGGAAACTTACGAATTTCGTAACGATACTTGTTTTCTTTCCGTAATGTTACGGAACCTTGTGGATTACATAATCATCCCCTTTTTGACTTACGGAATGTTACGGAACCTCACTAATTGTGCAACGATGCTTCCATTTGATTTCCGGTGTGTCACGGAACCTTACGGATTGTGCATCAATATTTTCTTTTGTTTTCCGGCACGTCCCGAAATTTCACAAATTGCCTAATGATGGGTGCCAAGCACCTTACAAGGACCAAACAAAAGTCGCATGTCATCAAGCAAAGGTCCCCGGACGAAATTAGGGTATGATAGTTGCCCCTCTTTACTTGTCTTTTATTGGAGATAAAAGGAAGTAAAGATAAGACACTAATTTCGTTCCTCTCGGTTGACGAGAGTCGCGGGTGACCATAAAATTTCCGCATGCAAATGACTCGTTGTTCCCGGGGGAACAAAAGGTGCAGAAGACGATGTCAGTCTCTGCCTACTATCAAGCGTTCTATCTTACAGATAGCAAAAGAATGTTTATACGGATAACCATACGGGTATTTCCGCCCGTCAGCGTGACTCAAAAGTCAGTATGACATATCTTGTAAGTGCGGAAGATGATGTAAATCTCCGCGTGTCAACGGGCTTGTCGGCCGCGATTGACGAAGGGTGCAGAATGACCATAATTTGTCTCCGCATGTCATCGGGCCCGCCGCCTCTGGATGACAAAAGGGTGCAGAATGACCATAATTTGTCTCTGCGTACCATCGGACACGACTGTGTCTGAATGGCAAAGGGGTGCAGAATGACCATAATTTGTCTCCGCATGTCATCGGGCCCGCCGCCTCTGGATGACAAAAGGGTGCAGAATGACCATAATTTGTCTCTGTGTGCCATCGGACACGACTGTGTCTGAATGGCAAAGGGGTGCGGAATGACCATAATTTTTCTCCGCATGTCATCGGGCCCACCGCCTCTGGATGACAAAAGGGTGCAGAATGACCATAATTTGTCTCTGCGTGCCATTGGACATGACTGTGTCTGAATGGCAAAGGGGTGCGGAATGACCATAATTTGTCTCCGCATGTCATCGGGCCCGCCGCCTCTGGATGACAAAAGGGTGCAGAATGACCATAATTTGTCTCTGCGTGCCATCGGACACGACTGTGTCTAAATGGCAAAGGGGTGCGGAATGACCATAATTTGTCTCCGCATGTCATCGGGCCCGCCGCCTATGGATGACAAAAGGGTGCAGAATGACCATAATTTGTCTCTGCGTGCCATCGGACACGACTGTGTCTGAATGGCAAAGGGGTGCGGAATGACCATAATTTGTCTCCGCATGTCATCGGGCCCGCCGCCTCTGGATGACAAAAGGGTGCAGAATGAACATAATTTGTCTCTGCGTGCCATCGGACACGACCGTGTCTGAATGGCAAAGGGGTGCGGAATGACCATAATTTGTCTCCGCATGTCATTGGGCCCGCCGCCTCTGGATGACAAAAGGGTGCAGAATGACCATAATTTGTCTCTGTGTGCCATCGAACACGACTGTGTCTGAATGGCAAAGGGGTGCGGAATGACCATAATTTGTCTCCGCATGTCATCGGGCCTGCCGCCTCTGGATGACAAAAGGGTGCAGAATGACCCTAATTTGTCTCTGCATGTCTCATGACCTCAGGGTCAGTACGACAGATCTTGTGGGGCGGCCGACAAAAGCAAGGCTCTTGCTCCTACGTATCCTCCAATGAGGAACTCAGACCTACGCAGTTCTTGATAACTTGTGAGACTAGAAATAGTCTCAGTTTTTTCTTTGCTAAAATGCGAACGTGCTTTAGTAAAGAGATAAAACTTCCAACTAATCAGATCAACATATGCTTTTCGGACAAAAACAATGTGTCTATCGGGGAAGGAGAATCTGCTGATGAAATTTACTCATAACCACAAATGAGATTCTGGATGTTTGGCATTTCATTTCTAAATGACCATTTAGAGGAAACACCGGGTTCGACAAAAATAGAAGAAATCCACTCAAAGTGTATCAATCTCGTACAGGTAAGTGTTTCATCCTAATTCTGAACCATAGATATGCCATGACTTAACTTTGCAAATCATTTCCTATCAAATCAAAGATTACATGCGTGATCATGGATCAATAGGACTTCCCTTGGGAGTGGGTTCTTTTGGTGGGTTTTTCGGCTTTTGAGTTTCTTGGCTTTTTCCTTTTCTGTTTTTGTTTGACGCGAGGCGAGCAAGTGACCGACGCACAGGATTTTGGTTGGCAATCAAAGGGGGAAGACCACTTCAGGTTGTGGTTTCCTTTCCTTCCTTTTGTTCATTTGGTGACAATTCTGTATTGTTCAGATATTGTCCGGTCCAAAGACCTTTCTGCACATTTCTTCTGTTTTCTTTCGATCCTTGATCAGGAGCTTTCTTTCCTTCTTCTTCTTCCTTTTCATTTTTACTTTCTCCCATTCTTTGATTGGGAATTTTCTTTCTTTTCTTTTTGCTTTCTCTTTGATTGGAAATTTTCCTTTCTTCTCTTTTTTTGCTTTCTCTTTGATTGGAAATTTCCTTCTTTTCTTTTTTGCTTCCGAGGGTAAGGATTGACATTCTCACCCTGGGTCAAGGTTTATGGTGAGTCAGGATTTTGGCTCAAGGCTTGTAGAATGGCTAGACATGATACATGTCGGGGTTTGGTTTGGCTCAAGGATAAAAGGGATGCCCCACATTATTTCCATGACACAAATGCAAAAATGATGATTTGGAAATTTTATGCAAAACTGGTCATGCATGCACCTATGCGGACACTCAAGTGTCAAATTTTTATGGTCATGTGATGCTAGGGCTCAGGATTCATTTCCTCTATTTTAAATCAACCCAATGTTTCCAAAATATGTTCTTTTATCAATTTGTGCATTCATCCGAGTCCATTTCGGGCGTCCGGGAAAAATTTCACAGCATTCACCCTTCAGGTGTACACACACATTTTTCAAAAATTAGTTATGATCAGTGAATTCTTCAAAGAAAAGTTTGAAGTCATCTCTTTTCAAAAGCATGTCAGTTTTTCAGCTAAACAACTTATTTTCCTTTTTCCTATCTTTTTTCTTACTTGCTCTCCCTTTTTTATGTTCTTATTTTTATTTTTGTCATGATTTTTGTTTGTTTTATTTTATTATTATTATTATTTTTGAACGATGTTCCTAAATGAAGAACTCTACACGGTTCCAGAATTTCAAACATCATTGATAGTAATGATATATAAACACTAACGCAACAATCCTAACAAAAATGTATGCGCTGTACAAATGACAATCGAAACAACAAAAACAAACATTAGTCTCTCAAGTCAAAACATGAATACGAAAGAAAACATGAATCTGGGGATCTCCCAGTCATGTAGCTCCACTCCCTCCCAAGAAGTCAAGCAAATTGGCCATCTCCTCGTCCTCGTGGGCCTCCTCTCCATCGCCGGGAACTTCCGGGGGCGCCTCTCCTGCTTGGGCCTCGGGCCAATCCCCGGGCCATGCGACCTCTGCCCTGAACTGGTCTGGAGTAGGGCATGAAAAAGAAGCGAAGCCCTGGCTCTGCATGCTGAGGCTTATCTGGTATAGACAATCATGGGTCTGCACATGTGCCCGGTGGTTGGCTGCCTGCTGGCGAACCAAATATCGTAAATACTGTTCCATGTCAAATGACCCAGCCGGGCCAGCCTGATGAGGTGGTGGTGGCGCGCCCGCGGCCTGTGGAGCATCCCCCTGAGCCTGTCTCTGGGTGCAGTACTTCTCAATAAAAGCCCGGGTGATGGGCGGCCGAATCACCTTGGTAGGTGCCACGGGGACTCCAAACGACTGGCAGAGTCCTGTGATCAGTGCGGGAAATCCAGGGTCCCTGTTGGACTTATCTGGGTCCAAAAGGTGCCTAGTAGGCGCCATACCTGCAAAAATATAGATGGCATCAGCGATCAACTGAGCCACATGGACGCTCATCCGCGTCAGGATGGCGTACACCAGCTGACACTTCGGCAGGGGGAGGTAGGAATTATGATCGGTGGGCAAGATGTTGCTGAGCAGCAAAGTCATCCATATCTAAGTCAGGGTGGTCATGTTGGTGCGCATGATCCGCACCCGCCTTCCGGCAGCAGTCTGGGCAAAATCCTGCCCCGGTATACATAGCAACTGAGCGATAGCCTCCTCATCGAACCCATCAGACCGGTTCCTCCTCTGGCCATACTTGCACTCATGGCCTTCTTCCAACACTAACGGATATCCCAGGAGCTAGCCGATAGCATCGGCATCAAACGGGATCCACTGACCCCTTACCCAGGACCTCATGTCACGCACGCCCTCCTCTGTTGGCCAAGCATTGGCATAAAATTCGAGGACTATTTCTGGACCGAACTTGGCCATGGGGGTAACTAGTGATGCCCACCGCTGGCGACCTATCTCCTCCTGGAAATCCGTATACTCGTCGTCCCTGAGTTGGACGCGTCGCTCCCGGAGAAATGACCATCCCTTGATGGCCTCGAAGCGCTGCTGGTGTACGGCGCTCCTAAAGCGGTGACTGTCATACTCAGGAGCGGAACTAGTTCCTTCGGCCGCCTTGTCCTTCCTGGACCTCTTTGAGGCAAGCTTCCTCGGGGCCATTTTCTGCGAAGGCAAACATTTGGAAAGTTAGTTTTACCAAGAAATGCTACTCTTAAAACAAAAATGGCATACAACCTCCTCCAATAAACACAAACATCAATGTAAATTTAGAGCAAACTCATGCACATACTTCCTTACGAACATTCACTCGCACAAGATATTCTTCTAACTAAGAAAAATGCACCCATGCACAATCAAGGCACCTTCGTTACCTAGATTATTTATATGTACTTCCAAGGTGTATTTGCTACCTACATCACATGCACTTCCTTGGCTAAATTTACATACATGCATACTCAAAGCATCTTGGCTACCAAAAATTGCACACATGCACATTCTGGTATTTCTAATACCTATGCATATACAAACTTTGTGATGAATCTTGGCTATCTACACAATAAGGTGCTACATTTCATGCTTTATTCAAGTGTTTTTACTACCTAAAGCCACATGCAAATTCAAGTATATTTCCTTTTGCTGACTAAAATTGTATTCAAATTAAAAGGTATTTTTTGTAATGTATTTTATTTACATAACATGCAATATGTATATATTTTTTTGTGAGACATTTTGACTACCCAAAATTACATGTACATACATTCAAGTATTTTGCTACCACACCCAAAGTGTAAATTGCCAAAGGTATTTTGCTACCTATTCTAAACCTACACATTTATGATGAGCAAAATTCCTAAACATCTAGGCATAAGGAAATTATTGTAGCGTGGCTCATAGCTGATTGCCGGCCAAAAAGGGTAACTTTACCCAATATGCACCCCTCTTGTGTTCTTTTGCATAAAAACTTTGGTTCCTAGGCCTAGGATATATGTGGGGCAATTACTCTAGCCCTTTCGAAACTGAATGCATGTCCCAAAAAATAGAAAATATGTGCAAACCAAAATGCTCCATGGGTTGTTTCCCTACAAAAACCACGCGCTAATGCCATTGAGGCATTTCACCGAACACTTGGTCGGCGCGCGTTTAGGCATTAATAGCAAGAGAACGGGAACAATATGGCATATCCCATTGCTTCAAAATGCATTATAGGCCTAGGGCCATCTCATACAAACCCCCAATTTGACCCAATCAAGCAAGAAAACAAACCAAAATTGCCCCACATATTTGAGCACATTCCCACAATTTAGAGCACCAAAAGCAGATCAAAATACACCAATGAAAAGCTAGAAAGCTTAAGGATGGAACACTTACTTGTTGGTGATGAATAAAAGCGCAAAACGGAATCGAAGAATGCGAAAAGTAGAGACCCTAGGGGTGCAAACTCGTAAATTCCGTGGCTATGGCTTTTGAAAGGGGGGAAAAGAAGTTTTTGAATGCAAAAACGTCCCCCCCTTCGTCACTTTTATATTTTGGTGCAGGGGTTGCTCGCCCAGGCGAGCTCAGCTCGCCCAGGCGAGCTAACCTGCACTTTTTTTTTTTGAGAGGAACATTAACCATGTCCCCTCCTTCCTTATGGGTTAGCGTTTTGCCTAACTTGAACTTACTTAAGTTAGAATTAGGCGTTGATTACTTATTTTTTAAAACAAACAAATAGTGAAAGAAAACTGCAAATACAAAGGATACGGGGCTGCCTTGCAGCGACGTTCTCTGCTTGTTTAGCGCAGAGAAGGGGCGACGATCAGTCGGTCGTGACCCCATCCCCAGTTGCATCCGTTCCTAAGTACCTGCATGTAATAAACAACCAGGTATGGCCAATCCTGACCGCGTCGTTGTCTTACCTTGGTTGGTTTCTGCTGTTCATGTTTTGTCCCCACCCCAGAAGGTAGCTCAAGATGATCATGCCCCTGTTTTACCACAACAATATGCATGCGTATGCGTATGCATGAATGTTTTCAAATGCAGCAAATTTTAGCGAAAGTTGGTTTAGGTTCAATTTTAATTAAGTGCTTGGGGCATCCCATGAACTGAGCGGAAGGGCTCAGGTGATCACAAATTAATGCAAGGTTTGAAACCAACGTGAGGACTAAAGCCTCGAATCCACGTTCATTTCTTTGAAAGATTGTAACGAGAGATACAGTAGACGGGGAACCCCTGGGGGAAATCCAGAAAACACGTAAAGATAAAGAACATGCAGTGACATCCTTAATTGCCCCAGATTCTAAGCATAATATCACTTGACGACATCAAAATTCACAGGCGAAGGTAGCTCTTCGCCATCCATGTTGGTAAGCACCAGGGTTCCTCCGGAAAAAGCCCTCTTCACAACAAAAGGCCCTTTGTAGTTTGGGGCCCAGTTTCCTCGATTGTCCTTGACGGCATGGGACATTTTCTTTAGCACAAGGTCTCCCTCATGGAACTTGCGCAAGCGTACCTTCTTGTCGAATGCACTCTTCATTCTTTGCTGGTACAAGCGCCCATGACTCATGGCCGTTAAGCGCTTACCCTCAATGAGGTTGAGCTGGTCATAGCGCGTTTGGGCCCACTCTGATTCCTTTAATCCGGATTCTGCCAAGATCCTTAATGACGGGACTTCTACCTCAAACGGTAACACAACCTCCATCCCATATACCAATGAGAACGGTGTTGCCCTAGTTGACGTTCGCACTGAAGTTCGGTAACCGTGTAACGCGAATGGGAGCATTTCGTGCCAATATCTGTAGGACACGGTCATCTTTTGGATAATCTTTTTGATATTCTTATTGGCCGCTTCCACGGCTCCATTCATCTTTGGCCGGTAGGGTGTGGAATTGTGATGCTGGATTTTAAACTCCTCGCACATTTCCCCCATCATCTTGTTATTTAGGTTGGTGCCGTTGTCCGTGATAATCTTCCTTGGCAAACCATATCGGCAGATGATCTCTTTCTTAATGAACCTGACCACCATACCCCTCGTGACATTGGTATAGGAGGCCGCCTTGACCCACTTGGTAAAATAATCTATCGCTACGAGGATGAAGCGATGACCATTCGAGGCCTTGGGCTCAATGGCCCCGATGACATCTATTCCCCACATGGAGAAAGGCCAAGGGGCGGAAATGACATTCAGAGGATGTGGTGGGGCATTGACATTATCTGCGAACGCTTGACATTTGTGGCATTTCCTCACATGGACACAACAATCACTTTCCATGGTAAGCCAGTAATAACCTGCTCTTAGGATCTTGCTGGCCATAGCATGCCCGTTGGCGTGCGTTCCAAACGAGCCCTCATGGACTTCCTCGATCATGTGATTTGCCTCCCTGGCATCCACACACCGCAGGAGTGTCATGTCGTGATTTCTCTTATACAGTATACTTCCACTCATGAAGAAGCCGACTGCCAACCTTCTCAATGTCCTCTTATCATTGTCGGCAATCTCTGGCGAGTATTCTTTGCTTACGACATATCGCTTGATGTCGAAATACCAAGGCTTTCCGTCCCGTTCCTCTTCTACTTGGCAACAATGTGCGGGTTTGCCACGACACCAAAATTCAATGTAGGGTAGATCCCCGTGCGGCGTTAGCTGGAACATAGACGCCAAAGTAGCAAGCGCATCCGCCATTTGATTTTCCTCGCGGGGAACATGATGGAAGGAGATCTCATCAAAGGTCTTAGCCAATTCCTTGATATAGGCTTTGTAGGGTATCAGCTTGGGATCTCTAGTTTCCCATTCCCCTCTCAGCTGATGGATTACCAACGCTGAGTCGCCGTACACCTTGAGTAGTTTGACATTGGAGTCAATTGCTGCCTGGACGGCTAGGGCACATGCTTCATATTCGGCCATGTTGTTGGTGCAGTCGAATCCTAGCCTGGCTGTGAAAGGTACACATTGATTGTCCGGAGAGACCAATACTGCCCCAACGCCATGGCCTAGAATGTTTGACGCTCCGTCAAACCATACGGTCCATTTGTCCGGATCTTCGTCCAATTTTTCCTCAAACAAGGCCATGATGTCCTCATCCGGGAATTCAGGATGCATGGCCTGATAGTCGTTAAGAGGTTGTTTAGCCAAATAATCTGCTAAGGCGCTTCCTTTTATCGCCTTTTGGGTGACGTAGACTATGTCTAACTCGGACAGCAGGACTTGCCACCAGGCAATTCGTCCCGTGAGAGCTGGCTTTTCAAAGATGTACTTAACCGGGTCCATCTTGGATATCAACCAGGTAGTATGGCTCAGCATGTACTGCCTTAGGCGATGGGATGCCCATACTAAAGCACAACACGTTCTTTCGAGCAAGGAGTAGTTCATTTCACAGGTCGTGAACTTCTTACTTAGGTAGTAAACAGCGCGCTCTTTCTTTCCGGATTCGTCATGTTGCCCCAGCATACACCCCATTGACTCGTCTAAGGTTGTCATGTACAAGATGAGAGGCCTTCCAGGTACTGGTGGCATAAGCACGGGAGGATTCATAAGGCACTTCTTGATCCTTCCAAAAGCTTCTTGGCAATCCTCATTCCAGCGATCAGTTTGGTTTTTGCGTAAGAGTTTGAACAACGGCTCACAAATGGCGGTGAGCTGCGATATGAATCTGGCAATATAATTCAAGCGTCCCAGGAAGCCCCGGACTTGCCTCTCAGTACGGGGTTCTGGCATCTCAAGGATGGCCTTCACCTTTTCGGGGTCTACCTCTATTCCTTTCTGGCTCACGATGAAACCAAGCAATTTCCCTGATTTGACCCCAAAGATACACTTGGCGGGGTTCAACCTTAATTGATATTTCTTAAGCCTTTCGAACAACTTCCGCAGGTTGACAAGGTGTTCTTCCTCGGATTTAGATTTAGCAATTATGTCGTCCACGTAGACCTCGATCTCTTGATGCATCATATCATGGAACAAAGCTACCATGGCCCGTTGATAAGTTGCCCCGGCATTCTTGAGTCCAAAGGACATCACCTTGTAACAGAACGTCCCCCACAGGGTGACGAAGGTAGTCTTTTCCATATCCTCTGACGCCATCTTTATCTGATTGTAACCGGAGAAACCGTCCATGAAGGAAAATAAAGCGAAATTGGTCGTGTTATCCACGAGGATATCGATGTGTGGCAAAGGAAAGTTGTCCTTGGGACTGGCCCGATTCAGGTCCCGATAATCCACACACATTCGTACTTTCCCATCTTTCTTAGGGACCGGTACAATGTTGGCAACCCATTCCGGATACCGAGCGACGGCCAGAAAACTAGCGTCAAATTGCTTCTTCACTTCTTCTTTTATCTTCAAGGATGTTTCGGGCTTCATCCTTCTCAGTTTCTGCTTTACCGGGGAACAGTCAGGATTTAGAGGTAATCGGTGCTGTACAATGTCAGAACTCAAACCGGGCATATCTTGGTATGACCAAGCAAAGATGTCTTGGTAGTCTTTTAGCAGGATTATTAATTCTTCACGGATAGGTGCGGTAATACCTGTGCCTATCTTTACTTCCCTTTTTCCACTGCCAATTCCCAAGTCTACTAGTTCTGTTTCTTCTTGATGAGGCCCCATTTCTTGGTCCTCATGGGCGACCATCCTTTCTAATTCTGGGGGAAGTCCCACATCCTCGTTCCCTTCATCTTCCGTTTGATTCGTTTCTTGCTCGAAGTTGATAAGCGGGTCCCAGGTATTAGTACCTTCGGGGGACTCGTCATCGGATCTGCCGTTTCAGAAATAAAGAAGTAAACATGCAAATGAATGAGAATGGGTAGAGACGTAGGAACAGATGAAGAAAGATCCTTGTATTATAAATTCAAAAACAAAAGACACAAAGCCTTAACAAAAGGAAAAACTCTAAAGCCTAGGCCCAACTATAGAGCTTTTAAAACCGTAAAGGTTTACATTATGCTCGTTGCGTAAATGCCGGGGCGTTCCTCCACTCGCCAATTTCCCAGCTGGAAATCAGGAAGGCATGGTCATACCAAATCCAATGTACTCGGAACATCATCTTTGTATATCGCGACCACTTGACCTTCGTCTCCCAGACCCGTGCTTATAAAGCTTCTACTTATGTGGCAGGGCGGGCTTCCTTCACTTTCTTGTCTCAACCGCGAGCTTTGACCACCGCTCTTTCTTCTCGCGATGCTTCTCTTTATATCCGCCTGAGTGGGTTTATATCCTAAACCATATTTCCCACAATTTCCTTTGGCATTTATCAGGCTAGTTATGTCGCCGTTGTCTTTGCCTAAACCCATTCCGGGTTCGTAACCGTTCTCCAACATAACTCGGGCCATCATTACTGCTGCATCGGATAGGCAAGCTTGCCCAGAGAAGGAGTCCACGGAGGAAATGCTTACCACCTCAAAAGACTGGAAAGCGGTTTCTAATGACTCCTCTGCGGCTTCCACATAAGGCATAGAGGATGGGCAGCTCACCAAGATGTCTTCCTCGCCTGATACGATGACCAGATGCCCTTCCACTACGAATTTCAACTTTTGGTGGAGTGTTGAGGGAACAACTCCTACTGAGTGGATCCACGGGCACCCCAACAGACAGTTGTAGGGGGGGTTAATATCCATTATTTGGAAGGTAACTTGACAGGTGTGAGGGCCTATCTGTACTGGGAGATCGATCTCTCCCCTAACCTCTCGGCGGGTGCCGTCGAAGGCACGAACCACCATTGAACTCGGCTTTAAGTGGGAAGCATTGAATGGTAATTTCTCCAAAGTGCTCTTAGGCATCACGTTTAAACTGGAACCATTATCGATGAGCACTTTGGCTACGATATGGTCCATACACTTGACTGATACGTGCAAAGCTTTATTATGCCCTCTCCCATCGGCGGGGATTTCTTCTTCGGCGAAGGCGAGATAGTTGTTGGCAGTGATATTATTGACCAGCCCTCTGAAACCTTCTACCGAGATATCTTGGGCCACGTGGGCCTCGTTTAAAACCTTCACTAGCAGAGCTCGATGAGGCTCGAAGCTCATGAGTAACTCCAACAGCGAGACCCTGGCCGGGGTTTTGTTGAGCTGTTCGATAACCTTGAATTCGCTCTGCTGAATTATACGGAGGAACTCGCTGGCTTCCTCTAGTGATACCTCCTTTTTACCATCCTTTTTCTCCGGAAGACCTTTTGCCGGAATATCTTTATTCGAAGCGAAGGGTATTTCATCATCTTGTTCCTCCACCACCTTTGCTTTCCCCTTGACATTCGCGGGTTGGACTGGTAGATCCGGTGGTGCAAACACACGACCGCTACGGGTCACACCACTCAGTCCCGTGATATTTGTTACCTTAGCCGACAACGAGCTAACGTCGGTGGCTTCTTCTTCCTTCCCCCTCGGAGGTGTATATCTCCATGGGACTGCGTGGCTATTTTGGTATGGGAAAGGAACAGGTCTAGCTGCTAAGGGGTGTCCGGGCTTTTGCGAAGCTGTGCCCTTGGTGAAGTATATCACCAAGGGTTTGGGCCTCTCAACACCACTCCCATCCGTGGACTGCATGCATATATGCTGCTCTTCTCTTCCTTCGCTGCCAACTTCCAGTCGACCTTGATCTATCATTTGCTGTAACAATTCTTCTACTCCCAAACACGTTTCCATGTCATGCAGCTCGCCGGAATGCAGTAAACAGGAATCCTCCTTACGCCCACTATGGGGAATCACACCTCCCTCTTGTAGGGCCTCAAAGATAAACCTCCTAGGGGTTGCCACATCCTTTAAAGGTTTAGACCTGCGCGGCCTATCGGACTCAACGGCATTAATCGCTCCCCCTCCATGATCGGCGAGCGGGTTGGTTCTCACATTGGGCCGATCCTCTTGGAAAGTCAGCCATCCAGCATCTATCAAATGTTGGACCTTGTATTTAAGAGCCAAGCATTTTTCAATGGAATGCCCCGGGACACCCCCATGGTACTTGCAAGTTGCATTAGGGTCATACCACTTTGGGAAAGGGGGTTGGAGGACCTTTCCGGGAGTTACCACGGCCAAATGGTTGGCGATGAGGGACGGCAAGAGGTCTTCGTATGTCATTGGGAGTGGGGTGAATTCTTGAAATGGCCTCGGAGGGAAGTTCCTTGTTGCGTTGGAATTACCGGCCGGGCGAGTTGTGTTCGGAGTTGGAACTTGGGGAGCTTCCCTCTGGGTGGGTGCCTTAGGCTGCACAGGTGCTGAACTAGAGGCGTTCCCGGTATGAGCCGAGAAGCTCGGGTGATGTTGCGCGTACTGATGGGTACCATGAGGTGTCTGCAGGGGCTTGACCCATGCGGGCGTTGAAGAGACGGCATGGGCATCTCCTTCCTTCCTTTTTGCCCTTGTTGTCCCGATTCTTTTGGCATTCGCACTTGTGGAGGAAACGTAATCGAACTTTCCTCTTTTCAACCCTACCTCAATTCTTTCCCCGGCGAACACTAGGTCCGCGAAGCTGGACGACATGTAACCTACTAGCTTCTCATAGTAGAACACCGGCAGAGTGTCTACCATCATGGTGATCATCTCTCTCTTAACCATGGGAGGAGCTACTTGTGCCGCCAGGTCTCTCCACCGCTGTGCGTATTCTTTAAAGGTTTCGCCCTCTTTCTTGAACATATTCTACAGCTGAGTGCGATCGGGAGCCATATCGGAATTGTACTGATATTGCCTTAGGAAGGCAGTAATCAGATCCTTCCAAGTACGGATATGGGAGGCTTCCAAATTAGTGTACCAAACTACCGCGGCTCCGGCCAAGCTATCTTGAAAAAAGTGTATTAATAGCTTCTCATCCTTAGAGTGTGCGCCCATCTTGCGACAGTACATCTTGAGATGGTTTTTGGGACAAGTCGTCCCTTTATACTTGTCGAAGTCCGGCACTTTGAACTTCGGGGGAATAACAACATCGGGTACCAAGCAAAGATCCGTCATGTCTGCGAACGGATAGTCCCCAAATCCTTCCACGGCTCTCAATCTTTCCTCGAGGAGATCGAGCTTCCTCCTTTCTACAGTTGCCGGGGGCGGTCCTTCCGTGGACAAAACTATTGGTTGTGTCGCGATGTTGGGTTGAGGCAACGTGCTGGGTGCCGGCCCTTCGGGGATCGGGGGATAGAACTCGACATCCCTTCGAGCATAGTCTTGAGGGTCTTTGTGGACCTCGTCGGGCTGTTGAGGAGACTCTCTTTCAAGGACGGGAGAAGCAATATGGCCCGCATCGTCTTGCAAGACGGGTGGTGAGTAGTTGGGCGGCAATCCATAAGGGTAAGCCGCTCGGTTGTATCCCAGGTGAGGGTTGCCATCGTGCCCCAGTGTGTCCCTTCCCCGTCCTACTATGTTTGAGGGAGGATGGTGCGCAGTTGCCAAGAGAGTTGGGTCTGCTTCGGCAGCCGAACTGACAGCGGCAGCGGTGGCCGCGTTTTTCTCCATTAGCTGCCTCATTCCTAACATGGCCTCCATCATGGAGGCCATTTGTTCTTTCAGAGCCGACATGTCGACTTTCATCTGTTCCTGTGTCTCCTCTTGGTCACCCATCATTCTAGATTTGGATCTGGTGCGATAGGGATGCCTTGTGGCGCGTTTAGTTATGGTGTTTTTCCCTAAAAAACCAAACGTGAGGAGTGGGTAAAGAAAGAAAGAATGCATGCTAGAGATAAAATGTAGGAGTGATTTGATTCGCACAAGCTTTTTGGAGTAGAAACATGGGACCAACTCATTCTATTTCAAAAAGTGGTATCTAGTCAAGGTCTGAGAGACCATACAAGTTTCCTAGCGATTTCTAATTATGTGGGCCATTAAGTCTATCATATGCTAACAATAGCCGATAAGCCCATGAATTTCTTCGGGGGTGGAGTAGGTGTCTGCCATCGCCTTGGCCTTGGCTAACAATCGGGGAAGTTCCTGACTCCCGTTCAAGGTAAGAGCGAACCGATCCATCCACATGGTTGCCTCTTGGTGTAAAGAGTCGATCACCCTTCCTCTAGCCTCTTTTTCCGCGTATACTTGGGCATACTCGTCCGCGATCCTATGCTCGTGGGCCGTGGCTAGACCTAACTCTTCTTGGTACTTGGCGATGATAGCTAGCATGTTGGTCTCCGTCTCGCATAAACGCTGAGACAAGCTTCTTTTGGACCTTGAACAGGCAACTAACTCCTCTTTCAAAACCATGCTATGTGCTCGCGATTGGTCCCTCTCTTCCCTTCGCAGCTTGAGTTCATTGTTGCTACCCCACAGAGCTCCGCAAAATTTGTTCCGGCCATACTCTTCCTTGCGAGCCCTCTTGGTCTCTTGTTCAAGGGCTCGTGCGGTAGTTGCATTCTCTTCCCGTAATCCGGCACACTCCTTCCGGATGTGTGTAGTGGCCAACTTGAACTTCTCTTTGGCAAGTTTCGCCTTTCCTAACTCGCTTTTGAGAGCTTGGACTTCTTCGTCCTCTTCCGGTGCTTCAAAACTCTCTTCGCTGACGACTTTTAACTTGGCGAGCCAATCTAAACCTCGTATATGAACTTTCAGCCATTCATGGTACCCACCAATGATGCCATTACGAATGCCCCTAAGTTCTTGATCTTTCCTTAACGGGGTTTCCCATGCCTTATGGATTGCTTGTATAGCCTTGAAATTTTGTGCGCCGAAATCCCTCACAAGGAAAGGAGACATGCTTTCTTCCGTCGGTGCTCCCCTCATGGGGTACCCTAGTTGTCTTATAGCGAGCGCGGGATTGTAGTTAATACAACCCCTCGTTCCTATCGGCGGAATGTTTGGGTACCCTCCACATAAGAAAAGGACTCCCTCCTTTCCTTCCTTCCATCGGGGGAACCAACTGATTGTTCTACCTCCTATCCCAGCCAAAAGCTGGTCCCAATCTATTCTTCTCTTTTCAGTACACGAGCGATGGCCCTGGAGCGGACATGGATGCCTCGTGTCTTGCTGGAGCAGGTGTGAAACCAACCAAACACAGAGGGCGGGCAAGCAACAGATGATCCGTGCGCTACTTTTTTCGCACCTTCGGTTAAATGTGTCAAATAAATCTGCCAAGACAGCTACCACCGGACTTTCCTTGCTATGGTGGTATGCAAGGAAAGCATCGATTGCTACTAGGTCCACCAAACCATCTACGTTTGGAAAGAGGACAACCCCAAAAATTAGCAAAGCTAACACATCCATAAACGGGACCCAATCTCCTTGATTGGCAATACCCCTCGCCTTGTCTTCTAGGTACTTCCGTGGTAGGCCCGCTATGCCGTTCCGAGTCTGTTTTATGCGGTCCAAACCTCTTGCTGAATCCTTGACCACAGTTGCAATTCTGCTCAAAGAGGGGAGACACCTGGAGGAAAGGTATGGTTTTCTTCCCCCAAGAGGACATCCTAGAATTTCCTCAAATTCTTCAATGGTTGGTACCAATTGGAAGTCTCCGAACGTGAAGCATCTCAAAGGCTGGTCGTAGTATTGGGTGAGTGATGCAATGGCTTCTATGGATATCTCTGCTATGGTCAACTCTAAGATCTTTCCGTAAATCTTGCGGAAGGCTTGCATTTGGAGGGGTTCCATCAACCGCCCTAATTCCTTGATGCTGGTGGTATCTAGGCCTTTAACCTTGACTTGGTAAAACCTCTTGCCGGTTTGATTTGTCCCCATGCTTACTAAAGTGAGACAAAAAGCTGGTGCAAATCAAAACTCCGATATCTCATGGGTGGAATGGATGAATGCATGAAGGAATGCATATGACACAGATGCAACTTAGGAATGCGGGGGCCCGAGGAATTGTCTCCTTCTTAGATACAACGTCTAGGGGTAGCAAAGTGCCCCAACGTATGTTTTTTTTTTTTTAAGAAGGTGACACAGACCTCCGTTGGTTTGTTTACAGAGGGGATCAAGACAGAACCCGTATGCGATGCATATGCGAAAGACGCAATACGGGAATGTACATAGTATGACAATATTCACTGAACATAGTATGACAATATTCTTTTGTTTTCCGGCACGTCCCGGAATTTCACAAATTGCCTAATGATGGGTGCCAAGCACCTTACAAGGACCAAACAAAATTCGCATGTCATCAAGCAAAGGTCCCCAGACGAAATTAGGGTATGACAAGTCCGATGTGCCCAGAGAGCATCATCAAGCCTGGTACTCCAATCTTTCCTGCTTGGCTGCACAATCTTCTCTAAAATTCTCTTGATTTCCCGGTTAGAAATTTCTGCCTGTCCATTGGTCTGGGGGTGGTATGGTGTGGATACCCTGTGTACCACCCCGTACTTTTTAAGCAGGGAATGCATTGTTCTGTTGCAAAAATGGGTTCCTTGATCACTAACAATTGCTTTAGGTACTCCAAACCTGCAAAACAGATTAGACCTGACAAAGTCTGCAACAACTTTAGCATCATTAGTTTTAGTGGGCTTGGCTTCCACCCATTTTGAAACATAGTCAACTGCAAGGAGAATGTAAATGTAACCAAAAGAGACAGGAAAATGGCCCATGAAATCTATACCCCAGACATCAAACACCTCATAGAATAGCATAGGTTGCTGAGGCATTTGTTGTCGCCATGTAAGTGTATTTCCTGCTCTCTGACACTGCTCACAAGTGCTGCAGATTTTCCATGCATCTTTAAAGATGGTGGGCCAATAAAAACCACAATCAAGCACTTTGCGAGCTGTCCTTTGAACACCTAGATGACCTCCCGGTGCGGAAGAATGACAGAACTGCAGGACTGAGTCAGTCTCATGATCTGGAATGCATCGTCTAATTACCTGATCACTGCACAATTTCCACAAGTAGGGGTCATCCCAAATAAAATGCTTAGCATCACTTTTAATTTTATCTTTTTGGGCTTTAGATGCTAAGGGAGGAAAAACAGAAGCAACTAAATAATTGACAATGTTAGCAAACCAGGGAGTAGAAAGAGAGTCAGAAATACTATACAGTATAAACAAATGATCATCCGGGAAATCATCCCGAATGGGTGAATCCTCATCTAATACACGTTTGATCCGACTCAAGTGATCAGTAACTAGATTTTGTGCTATGCTCCTATCACGGATCTCCAAGTCAAACTCTTGGAGCCAAAGCATCCATCGGATCAACCTAGGCTTAGAATCAGCCTTCTTCAACAAGTACTTTAGAGCTATATGGTCAGTATAAACAATAATGCGGGTACCAAGCAAATAAGATCGAAATTTTTCAAGAGCAAAAACTATGGCTAGAAGCTCTTTCTCAGTAGTAGTGTAATTCGCTTGGGCAGCATCTAAAGTCCTAGAAGCATAATATATCACCCTGGGCAATTTATCATTTTTCTGAGCAAGGACAACCCCCAATGCATAATTTGATGCATCACACATAAGCTCAAAAGGGGCTGTCCAATCGGGTGCCTGAATGATGGGGGTGGTAGTCAGCGCTCTTTTGAGGCAATCAAAAGCCTTTTTGCATCTGTCATTAAAGTCAAACTCCACCTCGTTTTGCAACAAGTTGGACAGTGGAAGGGCTACTTTGCTAAAATCCCTTATAAAGCGCTTGTAGAATCCTGCATGACCAAGAAAAGATCGCACCTCTCGCACACAAGAGGGGTAAGGCAATTGTGAAATAACAGAAATTTTTGCAGGATCTACTTCAATACCCTTATTGGAAATAATGTGGCCTAAAACTATACCTTGCTCAACCATAAAATGACATTTTTCAAAATTTAGAACAAGGTTAGTTTCAATGCATCTGTTCAAAACTTTTTCCAAACTATCTAGACAACCATCAAAAGAGGATCCATACACAGTGAAATCATCCATGAACACCTCTATGCAATTTTCTAAGAAGTCACTGAAAATACTAATCATGCACCGCTGGAAGGTACCAGGGGCATTGCACAGGCCGAAAGGCATCCTCCTATAGGCAAAAGTGCCGAAGGGGCAGGTGAATGTGGTCTTTTCCTGATCCTCAGGAGCAATAGTAATTTGCATATAACCAGAAAAACCATCAAGGAAACAGTAGTGAGATTTACCTGCCAGGCGCTCAAGCATCTGGTCAATGAATGGCAGGGGAAAATGGTCCTTTTTGGTAACTTGGTTCAGCCTCCTATAGTCAATGCAGACTCTCCAACTGTTCTACTCCCGAGTAGGAATCAGCTCCTCCTTCTCATTTTTTATCACTGTGAGGCCGGTCTTCTTCGGGACTACCTGGACGGGACTCACCCATTGGCTGTCGGAGATAGGATAAATGATTCCAGCTTGCAAAAGCTTGGTTATCTCCTTCTTCACTACATCAAGAATCACCGGGTTGAGTCTTCTCTGTGGCTGTCTTACTGGTTTAGCTCCATCCTCTAAATTTATTCGATGCATACATGTGGATGGG
The DNA here is from genome assembly GCF_004193775.1 of Glycine soja. Classification (NCBI taxonomy): domain Eukaryota; kingdom Viridiplantae; phylum Streptophyta; class Magnoliopsida; order Fabales; family Fabaceae; genus Glycine; species Glycine soja. Next base: position 18,488,505 of record NC_041021.1, read on the forward strand.
CTAATAGGAATGTCTGCCAGGGTCCATCCCATAGCCTTCTTATGCTTCTTGAGAACAGACAACAACTTCTCCTCTTGCTCATCAATAAGGGAGGCAGATATAATCACTGGAAAACTTTTGCTATCATCCAAGTAAGTATATTTTAAATTTGATGGTAGAGGCTTCAATTCTGGTGTGGTTGGCTGGGTAGTGGTAGAAGGAGATGGTTTCTCAGCCTGTACCCATAAAGAAAGTCAAAGGTATATGTACTTCCTGAAACATGGTTAGTCCTATCTGACTCTATAAAATCAATCTCAAGAGGTGAAACACCACCACCAGACATGCAATCAATATCACTTTCAGATTCACTTTCAGCATCAAATTCAGACATATGATTAAGTACAATTCTAGACTCAATGCATGAAGAGTGAGAGGTATGCATATTAGAGTACAGATCATGCATGTATTCATCAACAACATGGTCAATTATTTCAGCAGGAAATACAGAAAGATCTTCAGATGGGTATTTCATAGCATCCAGAATATTAAAATGAACAGTTATATCACCAAACTCCATGGATAGTGTGCCTGCATAAACATCTATCTTAGTTCTAGCAGTTTTCATAAAGGGTCTGCCTAGAATGATGGGAACTGATCCTTGAGAAAATCCATCTTCCATATTCAAAATATAAAAATCAACAGGGAAAATCAGTTCACCAACTCTAACTAAGACATCTTCTATGGAACCAACAGGGTAGGCAACACTTCTATTAGCTAAATGAATTACCACATCAGTTGACTGCAAGGGACCTAGAGATAGAGAATTAAAAATAGACAGAGGCATAACACTAACAGAAGCTCCTAAATCTAGCATGGCATTGTCAAACTTACTATTCCCTATAATACAAGGTATGCTGAATGTACCTGGATCTTTACATTTTTCAGGAATTTGGGGAACAGATTTACCAATCAGTGCGGAGACATTTCTGCCCAAGCTAATTCGTTCACTTCCTTTAAGCTTCCTCTTATTAGTGCACAACTCCTTCAAGAATTTGACATATCTTGGAATTTTCTTTATTGCATCCAGCAGAGGTATGTTTACCTCTACTTTTCTGAATGTTTCCAAGATTTCTTTCTCTACCTCTTCCATTTTTTTGTTGGAAACTGCTCTTGGAGGGAATGGAAGAGGAGGAATGTGTTGCTTCTGCAAATCAGAATTACCAGTGGAAGATTCACCTACACAAAAATTGTTAGGTAAATTTTTGTCGTTACCTTTTTCTGGAGTAGAGTGAAGTTTGGCAGGTTCATTTGCAGATGAGGAAGGTGTTACGGGTTGAGGTCCTTGACACTGCTTTCCTGACCTCAATGAAATGGCACTGACATTTTTGGGATTTTGGACAGCTTGGGAAGACAGCTTGTCAGAATTCTGGGACTGTTGTTGATTCAATTGTGTTGCCAATTGTCCCATCTGATTGGTTAAGCTCTGAATGGAGGCTCTGGTCTCTTGTTGAAACTGCATGTTCTGCATAGTCATTTGCCTCACAAGTTCTTCGAGGGAAAGTTGTGGAGGAGCCTCAACTGTTGGTTGTTTCTGGGGCTGTTGCTGTTGTTGGATTGGTGGAGGAATGTATGGTCTGCTTGGGCCAGCAGCATTTTGGAAGGAAGGAGCAGGCTGCTATTGTTGTTGCTGAGGGCTAGACCATTTGAGATTAGGGTGATTCCTCCATCCAGGGTTGTATCTGTTGCTGGAGAGGTCATAATTGTTCTGTTGTGGTTGATTTTGCTGCTGAGGTTGAGGAGGTCTATTGTAAATATTAGCAGCATAAGCTTCGGGCTGCTCAATTGCTCCAGGTTGCTGCATGGAAAGGCAAAGGTCTGTATGGTGGTCAGCAGAGGAGCACAAACCACAGACCCTTGCAATAGGTACAAATTTTTGGTTCAAGGCCAGCTGGGTTACCAAGTTAACCAATGCATCCAGTTTGCCTTCAAGCTTCTTAGTTTCAGATGATGCAGCTGAGTTTGTAGCTACCTCATGCACTCCTCTAATGACTATCATTTCTGGCGCTAAACTGTTGGGAGTTGGAAGCCATCTTCTCAATTAAATTTATGGCTTCAGCAGGAGTCATGTCTCCAAGGGCTCCACCACTGGCAGCATCTATCATACTTCTCTCCATATTACTGAGTCCTTCATAAAAATATTGGAGAAGAAGCTGCTCTGAAATCTGATGGTGAGGGCAACTGGCACATAGTTTTTTAAATCTCTCCCAGTATTCATAAAGGCTCTCTCCACTGAGTTGTCTAATACCTGAGATATCCTTCTTGATGGCTGTGGTCCTGGAAGCAGGAAAATGTTTTTCTAAGAATACTCTCTTCAGGTCATCCCAGCTCGTGATGGACCTTGGAGCAAGGTAATACAGCCAGTCCTTTGCTACTCCCTCTAAAGAATGAGGAAAAGCCTTCAGAAATATGTGGTCCTCTTTCATGGTGGAGCAGACAATATGAAATTCCTTCAAATGTTTGTGCGGGTCTTCACCTGCAAGGCCATGAAACTTTGGAAGCAAATGAATCAGTCCAGTTTTAAGAACATATGGGACATCCTCATCAGGGTATTGGATGCACAAGCTTTCGTAGGTGAAATCAGGTGCAGCCATTTCCCTTAGAGTCCTCTCACGGGGTGGAGGTTGTGCCATGTTCTCGGAATGTTCAAAATCAGAATGCTCAAAATTATAATGCTCCAAATCAGGATGTTCAAAATCACCAATAACAGAATGCACAGATTCACCAGTAATGGAATGCTCAGGATGATCAAAAGGTCTAAAATGATGCCCAAATAATCTATGAAATGTCCTATCTATCTCAGGATCAAAGGGTTGTAAGTCAGATGGATTGCCTCTAGTCATACACTACATTCAGCATGCACAACTAGTTGCCTTGTCATGTAAATAAAGGTACAGGTTTGAACTACAACTACCCTCAAATGATATCCAAATGACTTGAAATTTTGTGAGCAACCTTTTAAAATGATGAGAAGATAGCACAAAAAACATCAGGCAAAAATTCAAAGTCTAACTATGGAAGCTAAAAATGGTAGGTTAAGAAAAATAAGTGAATAAAACTTGAAAAATAAAGAACTTTTTGACAGAATCACTATTTTTGGACGATGGAGACCTCAGCCGGCCTATGGCGCACTACTATGGCGTAGGAAATTTTTTTCTACCCCAAATACATATATAATAATTGCGATTCTGATAATCGGAGCAAAAGTTATGGCCGTTTGAAGTTTCGACAAACACAAAATTTGCTACTTTTTTGGAATTTTCCCACAAAATATAGATTAAAAGAAGTTACCACAAAAAAATTCAGCCAAAAATAACAACTCTAGCTACTAAAACAAAAAATCTCAAATAATTCAGCATGGGTGGTCGCTAAAATCCGTCTCAACTGTATTTCTACTACTACTCTATTTTGCCGCAAGCAAAAGTGGTCGCTAAGTCCGTCGCAAAACACTATTCACAGAAAAACACCCAAAACTGAAACAGGGGAAACGCTTAATAGAAAAACTGAAACAAAACACACACTAAACAAAATACCAGGACACTAAACAACACTAACACACATACTAACACAATACTAACAATTAAACATAAAACACGAAGGAATTAAACACACAACACTAGCTAGTTATTATGAACCTTTGGACACTGCTCCCCGGCAACGACGCCAAATTTGATCGAGGCCGTACTCGAATCAAATAAACATGATAATGCAGTAACTAGGAAGTGATCCTAGGTCGTTTCCCAACGAGCAATGATAAACCAAATGTTCATAATATACTTGCAGCAACAGTAATGATTGGGGGGGGGGGTTTGTTTGTTTTGTGATTTAAGGAGCAGAACAAGTAAACTGGAATATGAAACTAATAATATTAAAAATGGGTTGTTTCCTCTGATTCAGAAGCCATTCTCTTATCCTGGGTTATGGAGAATTTGTCCCTAACAGTAACCACTTAATCCAACCCTATTTCAATTTACTAAGCGAAAATCATCCTAGGGTTGTCAATACGTGATTAGGCACCACATACACCAGTTAGCCCCTTCGTCCATTTAGCATGAACGCAAGTTAGGCTCAGAGGCAATTAATCGAACACGAAGCGTGCACTGATTAATGTTCACGAATTTGGGTTAACTGGTGAAGGGAAAACTGCTAAGGAACCACATTATAAACGAAACCTCAAAAAGAGTTGGGCTTCTTCCTCAGAAGGAAACAACACCAGAATAAGTAGCCTTCCATAGATTCAAACAGAGAACGTAAATGAAACATGAAGCAGAAACGTGAATAACAGAAACATAAATGAGACAGAAACGAAAATGAAAACAGAAACGTAAATGAAAGTAGAAGAAGAAACAAGAACGAAATTGTAATTAGAAGCAGGAACTGGGAAATTGCATTAAGAACGAAAACAGTAGCATTAGAACAGAAAGAACTTAAAACCCTAAACAAAGCTCTGAAAAATCAATGGCATAACAGAATAGCCTTGCACGAATCCCAAGGCTGCTATTTAAAAAGAGTCACTCAAAGTCATTGGGCCCTATTACAATACTCTGGCCCAAAACGAAATAAACACTGAACAACATAAAATAAAATTGCGAAATTTCCTAATTAGAAATTAACTAAGGTAAGCGCTGCTTTATTTGCCCTCTTCAAGTCCATAACCAAAATCCGGATTAAGCCCAATATTTCATTAATTCCTGAAATTAGATTTAAAACATCAAATTAGCTAAATGAGCCCAAATAATAAAACTTCCTGATCACTTGACAATTAAGACCAATCAGTAATTAAAATGGTGCAAAAAGGGTTTAGAAAATAGAAGAAAATGATGGCACATCACTCGGCGCAGGAATTAGACCACAGGAAGCAAGTCGAAAATGGGGTGATAGGAATACCGAGAAAATATTTGAAGGTAAAAGTGAGAATCTTGGCAGGTAAAGGCAAGTGGGCCCCGTTCATAGATATTCCCGCACTGTTGATTTTCGGGGGAGTCCTCTTTCCGAATGTGGATGGGTTGGTGGACCTGGCCACGATCGACGCTTTTCTTGCCTATCATAACCACAAGGAAAGCCCGGTTATCGCTATGCTAGCCAACCTATATGACACCTTCGACCGAAGATGTGAAAAGAGCAATGCAAGGATTGTTTGTTGTACTTCAGCTCTTTATGTATGGTTAGTTTCGCACCTTTTTCACCAAGAGGTGAGGCATGCTTGCCCGTTAGAAAGCCACCATTCATGCACAGAGAAAGGAGGTGCAAATTGGGATCAACTATTAGCAAGCAAAGAAGGAGCATTTGTCAACTGGTTCCCTCGATGGAAGGAAGGAAGAACCAGAGTTCTTATTTCATGCGGAGGATTTCCAAATGTTCCCTTGATGGGGACGAGGGGTTGCATCAGCTACAATCCCGTTCTTGCTATAAGACAACTTGGCTATCCTATGAGAGGAGCACCACTAGAGGAAGAGATCGTACCTGTCATTTCACGAGGTTTCAATAAGACCAACATGGAGACACTTCAGAAGGTCCGCAAGGCATGGGAGGTGTTGCAAAAGAAGGACAAGGAACTCAGGGGCAGTAACAATGGGCCCATCGGTGGCTATCGTAAGTGGTTAAAAGCCCACGTGCAAGTTTTGGAGTGGCTCCCGAGTCTGAGAACCGCTAAGAGGGAGGAAGATGAGGCACCGGAGGAAGACGAAGAAGTGCAGGCCTTTAGGACAGAACTCAAGCAAGCTCAAACGGTCAAAGAAAGGTTCAAATCAACAGCTCTTAAAATCCGAAAGGAGAATGCCGAACTGAGAGATGTAAATATGGCTACCACCAAGGCTTTGGAACAAGAGACCAAGAGGGCTCGTAGGGAAGAGCACGGCCGGAAAAAGTTCCGAGGGGCTCTCTGGAGCAGTAACAACGAGCTTAAACTCCGAAGAGAGGAAAGGGACCAATCGCGAGTAGACAGTTTGATCTTGAAAGATGAATTGAAGGCTTGCTCGAGGTCCAAGAGAAGTTTGTCTTAGTGGTTGTGCGAGACAGAGACCAACATGTTAGCTATCATCACCAAGTATCAAGAAGAACTAAGCCTAGCCACAGCCCACGAGCATAGGGTGGCGGATGAGTATGCCCAAGTGTACGCAGAAAAGGAGGCTAGAGGAAGGGTGATTGACTCGTTACACCAAGAGGCAACCATGTGGATGGACCGATTTGCTTTTACCTTGAACGGGAGTCAAGAACTTCCCCGATTGCTAGCCAAGGCCAAAGCAATGGCGGACATCTACTCCGCCCTCGAGGAGATCCACGGACTTCTCAGTTATTGTCAACATATGATAGACTTAATGGCCCATGTAATTAGGAACCGCTAGGGAATTTGTATTGTCACTCAAATCTTGACTAGTCATAACCTTTTTGAATAAAATGAGTTTATCCCATGTTTCTACTCCAAAAAGTCGATGCGAATCAAATCACTCCTGCATTTTATCTCTAAACATGCATTCATAATTTTTTTGCCTACTCCTCACGTTTGATTTTTCTAGGAAAAACACCATAACTAAACGCGCCACAAGGCATCCCTATCGCACCAGATCCAAATCTAGGACGATGGGTGACCAAGAGGAGACACAGGAACAGATGAAAGCCGACATGTCGACTTTGAAAGAAAAAATGGCTTCTATGATGGAGGCCATGCTAGGAATGAGGCAACTCATGGAGAAGAATGTGGCCACCGCTGCCGCTGTCAGTTCGGCTGCCGAAGCAGATCCGACTCTCCTAGCCACCGCGCACCATCCTCCCCCAAATACGCTAGGACGAGGAAGGAACACACTGGGGCACAACAACAACCCCCATTTGGGATACAACCGAGCGGCTTACCCTTATGGATTGCCGCCTAATTACACGCCGCCAATCATGCAAGATGATGCGGGTCATATCTCTTCTCCCATCCTTGAAAGGGAGCCTCCTCGACAGCCCGACGAGGTCCACGAAGATCATCAAGAGTATGCCCAAGGGGATATCGAGTTCTACCCTCCGATTCCCGTCGAGGGACCGGCACCCAACACTTTGCCTCAGCCCAACCTCATTGCACAACCGATAATCTTGTCCATAGAAGGACCACCCCCGGCGACCGAAGAAAGAAGGAAACTCGATCTCCTCGAGGAAAGATTGAGGGCTGTTGAAGGCTTTGGTGATTATCCATTCACGAACATGATGGATCTTTGCTTAGTACCCGATGTTGTTATCCCCCCAAAATTCAAAGTGCCGGACTTCGACAAGTATAAAGGGACGACCTGTCCCAAGAACCATCTCAAGATGTATTGTCGTAAGATGGGCGTGCACTCTAGGGATGAGAAGCTATTAATACACTTTTTCCAAGATAGCTTGGCCGTAGCCGCGGTTGTTTGGTACACTAATCTGGAAGCTTCCCGCATCCGTACTTGGAAGGACCTGATAACTGCTTTCCTAAGGCAATATCAATATAATTTCGATATGGCTCCCGATCGCACTCAGCTACAGAATATGTTCAAGAAGGAAGGTGAGACCTTTAAAGAATACGTGCAGCGTTGGAGAGACCTGACAGCGCAAGTGGCACCTCCCATGGTGGAAAGGGAGATGATCACCATGATGGTAGACACCTTGCCAGTGTTTTACTATGAGAAGTTGGTAGGTTACATGCCATCCAGCTTCGCGGACCTAGTGTTCGCCGGGGAAAGAATTGAAGTAGGGTTGAAGAGAGGGAAGTTCGATTATGTTTCCTCTACAAGTGCCAATGCTAAAAGGGTCGGAACAACTGGGGCAAAAAGGAAGGAGGGAGATGCTCACGCCGTCACTTCGGCGCCTGCGTGGGTTAAACCCCCACAGACATCTCATGGTACACATCAGTACGCTCAACATCATCCGAGGCTTCTCAGCTCACGCTGGGAACTCCTCTAATTCAGCACCCATGCAGCCTAAGGCACCCGTTCAGAGGGAGGCCCCCCAAGTTCCAACTCCAACCACGACTCGCCCGGCCGGCAATTCCAACGCAATGAGGAACTTTCCCCCGAGGCCAATTCAAGAATTCACCCCACTCCCGATGACGTATGAAGACCTCTTTTCGTCCCTCATCGCCAACCAACTGGTCGTAATAACTCCCAGGAAGGTCTTTCAACCCCCTTTCCCAAAGTGGTATGATCCTAATTCAACTTGCAAGTACCATGGGAATACCCCGGGGCATTCCATCGAAAAATGCTTGGCCCTTAAATACAAGGTCCAACATTTGATAGATGCTGGATGGCTGACGTTCCAAGAGGATCGGCCCAACGTGAAAACCAACCCGCTCGCCAATCATGGAGGGGGGGCAGTTAACGCCATTGGGTTAGATAGGCCCCGCTGGTCTAAACCTTTAAAGGACATGGCAACCCCTAGGAGATTTATCTTTGAGGCCCTACAAAAGGGAGGTGTGATTCCCCACGGTGGGCGTAAAGAGGACTCTTGTTTGTTTCATCCCGGCGAGCTACATAGCATGGAAACATGTTTGGCAGTAGAGGAATTGTTGCAGCGAATGATAGATCAAAGCCGGCTAGAAGTCGGTGATGAGGGAAGAGAAGGGCAACATATATGTATGCAGTCCGTGGATGAGAGAAGTTTTGGAAGGCCTACACCTTTGGTGATATATTTCCCCAAGGGCGCAGCTTCGCAAAAACCCCGACACCCCTCGGCACCTAAGCCTGTCCCTTTCCCATACCAAAATAGCCACGCAGTCCCATGGAGGTACACACCTCCGAAAAAAGAGGAAGAAGAAACCACAAACATCAGTTCATTGTCGGCCAAAGTAACCAATATCACGGGGCTGAGTGGTGTGACCCGCAGCGATCGTGTATTTGCGCCCCCCAACCTACCAATTCAGCCCAAGAACGTCAAGGGGAAGGCAAAGGTAGTGGGAGAACAAGATGATAAAACGCCCCTCACTCCAAATGAGGATATTCCGGCGAAAGGTCTTCCGGAGAAAAGGGATGATTATGGCAAGAAGGAGGTGTCACTAGAGAAAGCCAGCGAGTTTCTTTGCATAATTCAGCAGAGCGAGTTCAAGGTTATTGAGCAGCTCAACAAAACCCTGGCCAGGGTCTCGCTATTGGAATTACTCATGAGCTCGGAACCTCATCGGGCTTTGCTTGTAAAGGTTTTGAATGAGGCCCATGTGGCCCAAGATATCTCTGTGGAAGGCTTCGAAGGGCTTGTTAATAATATCACTTCCAACAACTATCTCGCCTTCGCCGAAGAAGAAATCCCTGCCGAGGGAAGAGGGCAAAACAAGGCTTTGCACGTCTCAGTCAAGTGTATGGACCACGTCGTAGCCAAGGTGCTTATCGATAATGGTTCCAGATTAAACGTGATGCCCAAAAGCACCTTGGAGTAATTACCGTTTAATGCTTCCCATCTAAAGCCAAGTTCCATGGTAGTTCGTGCCTTCGACGGCACCCATCGAGAGGTTAGGGGAGAGATTGACCTTCCGGTACAAATAGGCCCTCACACCTGTTAGGTTACCTTTCAAATCATGGACATTAACCCCCCTTACAGCTGCCTGTTGGGACGCCCATGGATCCATTCAGTAGGAGTCGTTCCCTCTACACTCCATCAGAAATTGAAGTTCGTAGTGGAAGGGCATTTGGTCATCGTATCGGGCGAGGAAGACATCTTGGTGAGTTGTCCATCCTCTATGCCATATGTGGAGGCCGCAGAGGAGTCGTTAGAAACCTCTTTCCAGGCTTTCGAGGTGGTAAGCATTTCCTCCGTGGACTCCTTTTCTGGGCAACCTTGCCTGTCAGATACGGCAGTAATGGTGGCTCGGGTAATGTTGGGGAATGGCTATGAACCCGGAATGGGTTTAGGCAAGGACAACTGCGGCATAACTAGCCTGATAAGTGCCAAAGGAAATCGTGGGAAGTTTGGGTTAGGCTACAAACCCACACAGGCAGATATAAGGAAAAGCATCGCGGGAAGGAAGAGTGGAGGTCAAGGCTCGCGATTAAGACAAGAAGACGAAGGAAGCCCTCCCTGCCACATAAGTAGGAGCTTTATAAGCACAGGTCTAGGGGACGACGGCCAAGTCGTTGCAATATGCGAAGATGATGCTCCGAGTGGTTTGGATTTGGTACGACCATGCCCTCCTGATTTCCAACTAGTAAATTGGCGAGTGGAGAAGCGCCTAGGCATTTATGCGACTAGCATAATGTAAACCTTTCAGGGCTTTAAGAAACTCTACAGTTGGGCCTAGGCTTTAGAGTTTCCTTTTGTTAAGGCTTTGTGCCTTTTGCTCTTGAATCTATAATATAAAGATCTTTTCTTTCATCTGTTCCTGCGTCTCTACCCATTCTCATTTATTTGCATGTTTATTTATGTTCAAAATGCTAGATCCGACGACGAGTCCCTTGAAGGTACTAATACTTGGGACCCGCCCATCGACTTCGAGCAAGAAACGAATAAAATAGAAGACGAAGAGGACGAGGATGTGGGACTTTCCCCAGAGTTAGAAAGGATAGTCGCCCAGGAGGACCAAGAAATGGGGCCTCATCAAGAAGAGACAGAGCTAGTAGACTTGGGAACTGGCAGTGGAAAAAGGGAAGTAAAGATAGGCACGGGTATGACCACGCCCATCCGCGAAGAATTAACAACCCTGCTAAGAGATTACCAAGACATCTTTGCTTGGTCCTACCAAGATATGCCCGGTTTGAGTTCTGACATTGTACAACACCAATTACCCCTAAATCCCGAGTGTCCCCCGGTAAAGCAGAAACTGAGATGGATGAAGCCCGAGACATCCTTGAAGATAAAAGAAGAGGTAAAGAAACAATTTGATGCTGGGTTTTTGGCTGTCGCTCAGTACCCGGAATGGGTTGCCAACATCGTACCAGTCCCTAAGACAATTTTCCTTTGCCGCACATCGATATTCTTGTAGATAATACGGCCAGTTTCGCTTTATTTTCCTTCATGGATGGGTTCTCCGGTTACAATCAGATAAAAATGGCGCCCGAGGATATGGAAAAGACTACCTTTGTCATCCTGTGGGGGACGTTCTGTTACAAGGTGATGTCCTTCGGACTCAAGAATGCCGGGGCAACTTATCAACGAGCCATGGTAGCTTTGTTCCACGATATGATGCACCGAGAGATCGAGGTCTACGTGGATGACATAATTGCCAAATCTAAATCCGAGGAGGAACACCTCATCAACCTGCGGAAGTTGTTTGAAAGGCTTAGGAAGTATCAATTGAGGTTGAACCCCGCTAAGTGCACCTTCGGGGTCAAGTCAGGGAAATTACTAGGTTTCATCGTAAGCCAGAAAGGGATAGATTTGGACCCCGAAAAGGTGAAGGCCATCCTTGAGATGCCGGAACCCCGTACTGAGAGGCAAGTCCGAGGTTTCCTAGGACGTTTGAATTATATTGCCAGATTCATATCACAGCTCATTGCTATTTGTGAGCCGTTGTTCAAACTCTTACGCAAAAACCAAACTGACCGTTGGAATAGGGATTGTCAAGAAGCATTAGGGAGGATCAAAAAGTGTCTCATGAATACTCCTGTGCTTATGCCACCGGTACCCGGAAGACCTCTCATCTTGTATATGACGATTTTGGACGAGTCGATGGGATGTATGCTGGGGCAGCATGACGAGACTGGAAGGAAGGAGCGCGCCGTCTACTACTTGAGTAAGAAGTTCACGGCCTGTGAAATGAATTACTCCCTGCTCGAGAGAAAGTGTTGTGCTTTAGTCTGGGCGTCCCATCGTCTAAGACAATACATGCTGAGCCATACCACCTGGCTGATATCCAAGATGGACCCAGTTAAGTATATTTTTGAAAAGCCAGCTCTTACGGGACGAATTGCCCGGTGGCAAGTCCTGCTATCCGAGTTTGATATAGTTTACGTCACCCAAAAGGCGATAAAAGGAAGTGCCTTAGCAGATTATTTGGCTCAGCAGCCCCTCAACGACTATCAGCCCATGCATCCCGAATTCCCAGATGAGGACATCATGGCCTTGTTTGAGGAAAAACTAGATGAGGACCGGGATAAATGGACCGTGTGGTTTGATGGAGCTCAAATGTTCTAGGCCATGGCATTGGAGTAGTATTGGTCTCTGCGGACAATCAATGTATACCTTTCATAGCCAGGCTGGGGTTTGACTGCACTAACAATATGGCTGAATATGAAGCATGTGCCCTGGCCGTCCAGGCAGTGATTGACTCAGATGTCAAGCTACTCAAGGTGTATGGGGACTCAGCGTTGGTGATCCATCAGCTGAGAGGGGAATGGGAAACTAGAGACCCCAAGCTGATACCCAACAAAGCCTATATCAAGGAGCTGACTAATTCCTTTGATGAAATCTCCTTTCATCATGTTCCCCGGGAGGAAAATCAAATGGCGGATGCGCTTGCTACTTTGGCATCCATGTTCTAGCTAACACCACACGGGGATCTACCATACATCGAGTTCTGGTGTCGTGGTAAACTCGCGCATTGTTTCCAGGTGGAAGAGGAACGGGATGGTAAGCCTTGGTATTTCGATATCAAGCGATACGTCGAAAGCAAAGAGGACCCACCGGAGGCCTCCGACAATGATAAAAGGACGTTGAGAAGGTTGGCAGCCGGTTTCTTCTTGAGCGAGAGCATACTATATAAAAGAAACCACAACATAATTCTCCTGCGATGCGTGGATGCCAAAGAGGCGAACCACATGATCGAGGAAGTCCACGAGGGATCGTTAGGAATGCACGCCAATGGGCATGCTATGGCTAGGGAAATCTTGAGGGCAGGTTATTACTGGCTCACCATGGAAAGTGACTGCTGCGTCCATGTAAGGAAATGCCACAAGTGTCAAGCATTCGCGGACAATGTCAATGCTCCGCCACATCCTCTAAATGTCATGGCCACGCCGTGGCCCTTTTCCATGTGGGAAATAGATGTAATTGGAGCCATAGAGCCCAAAGCTGCAAATGGACATCGTTTCATCCTAGTGGCGATCGATTACTTCACTAAATGGGTCGAAGCCGCATCATACGCTAGCGCCACCAGGAGTGTGGTGGTCAGGTTCATTAAGAAGGAGATCATCTGCCGATACGGTTTGCCGAGGAAGATCATCATGGACAACGACACCAGTTTGAATAATAAGATGATAGGGGAAATGTGCGATGAGTTTAAAATCCAACATCACAATTCCACGCCCTACCGACCAAAGAAGAACGGAGCCGTGGAAGCGGCCAATAAGAATATCAAGAAGATTATCCAAAAAAAATGACTGTGTCATATAAAGATTGGCATGAGATGCTCCCATTCGCGTTACATGGTTACCGGACTTCAGCGCTGTCATACCCTAATTTCGTCCGGGGACCTTTGCTCGATGACGTGCGACCATTCTTTGGTCCTCGTGAGGTGCTTGGCACCCATCATTAGGCAATTTGTGAAATTCCAGGACATGCCGAAAAACCAAAAAAATATTGATGCACAATCCGTAAGTTTCCGTGACACACCGGAAATCAAATGGAAGCATCGTTGCATAATTAAGTGAGGTTCCGTAACATTCCGTAAGTCAAAAAGGGGATGATTATGTAATCCGCAAGGTTCCGTATCATTACGGAAAGAAAACGAGTATCGTTACGAAATTCGTAAGTTTCCGTAACTTTACGAAAAAAGAATCACCAAAAAACAGCAGAGGGGGGTGTACTTAGTAAAAATGGGGGTGCAAATAGCACCCAGGCCCACTTGGGCCCTCCGGAATATTCCTCCAGAAGGCGGTTGCTTCTGGAGGAAGCAACCCTGCTCGCCTGGGCGAGCTGGGCGGCAACCACCTCCCCTATTTTGCTATAAATAAAAGAGGAAGGCAAGAAGGAAGGGGTTCAGCCCCTGAGGCACTTTTCTCTCTTTCGAATTTGCTTGGAAAAATTGTTTCCGTGAAGAAAATCTAAGCCGAGGCGCTTCCGAAACGTTTCCGTAACGTTTTCCGTGAGGAATCTCGCAAAGGTTTCAACCGTTCTTCGACGTTCTTCATTCGTTCTTCATCGTTCTTCGATCTTCAACGGGTAAGTACCTCGAACCAGGCTTTTCGATTCATTCTATGTACCCGTAGTGGTCCACATTGTGTTTCGTGCATTTTTATTCTCGTTTTGTTTACTTTTTATACCCCCTGTTGACGTGCTTAAGCCGTTTTACTTAAGTCATTTCTCGCTTAACTTAAAATAAAAATAAATTTCCACCGAACGTTTGAATTGTATTATCCATTAACTTCAGTTAAAATAAATTCCGACCGTTCGGTCGTGCCGTAACCACGTTAGAAATCAAAAAGAGGTAAAAAAATAATATAATAATCAAAAAGACATCTTTTAGTAAAATAAAGCGGAAAATCAATCGGACGTTTTCTCTTTGGGATTTCTCATTCTTAATCGAATTGATTAATAACTAAAGTGAAACTAAGGCTAAAATCAACTCGCCTAGTCAAGCTCGTCCACAAAAATAGGCTTTTGAAGTTCGTCGTTTCAATTTCTCACTAAGTAAAATGGATCATTTTTAAGGTCCAACGCCTTAAAATGATCACCTCTTAAGGTAAAAAAGAATCACTTGATAAAAAAGAACTACGTAGGTCTGATTTTCTCATCCCAAATTGAGGAATACGTAGGAGCAAAGGGAAACACCCTTGTCGACCACAAAAAAGGGGAAAATATAAAAAGGGTATAAAAGGATATAAGGACATAAAAAGGAACGTAAAAATCAAAGTCATGTTTGCACATTCGATTAAAGGCTGTCGTCCCTTGGGGCGGACGTGTGGGGTGCTAATACCTTCCCCGTGCGTAAATACAACTCCCGAACCTTTCACTTAAAAGTTCGTAGATCGCGTCTTTTCCGGTTTTTCTGACGTTTTCCTCAAATAAACGTTGGTGGCGACTCCGCGCGTATTCCTTTCGTGGAACACGCATCCCGCGAGTCACGCGTCGCCCTCCCGCCGAAGGGTAGGTTGCGACAGTTGGCGACTCCACTGGGGACTGTTTTTAGAGAGTTAGGCCATTTAATTTTGTGCAATGTTTTACCGTGACTTACCCCTTTGTTGGTTTCCTTTCATTATGTTCTTGTGTATATAAACTCTTTGTTGCTTTTAGTGCGTTTTAAATGTATGCATGAAGTAAATATTTATTCATTTGATGCACACAAACACCAACACTATTTGCACACACTGTGAGTGAAAAAGGGCCCTATACCCGGGTTCATGGGAGCATAAGGAGTGGAGGTGAATCTGTGATCATGCTAGGTCTCCGACTTGCTTGATTACAGTGAACCCTCATCTAGAGCTTTTCTCTTTGAAAACCTATTGTTGCTAGTAGTCCCTACTGCTACAATATGTTCTTCAAAGGGGATGATACCTCTAGAAACCATCAAGAGAGATATAACTACCTTGGGGATTATTGCTAAAAGCCTAGTTAGTTCTCTCCCTTATAGGTCCCTTAAATAGGGGCACGAAGCAAACACGCTGCGTGCCATTTTTCACACTGTCATGCATGAGTATCATATACCCTTTTGCTTATGTTCGGTAAATATTGTCATACTGTGCACATTCCCGCATTGTGTCTTTTGCATAGGCATTGCATATGGGTTCTGTCTTGATCCCTACTGTAAACAAACCAACGGAGGGTCCGTGTCGCCTTCTTAAAAACGTGCGTTGGGGCATTTCGCTACCCCTAGATGTCGTATCTAAGAAGGTGACAAATTCCCCGGACCCCCGTATTCGTAAATTGCATCTGTGTCATATGCATTTCTTCATGCATTCATCCATCCCACCCATGAGATATCGGAGTTTTGATTTGCACCAGCTTTTGTCTCACTTTGGTAAGCATGGGAACAAATCAAACTGGCAAGAGGTTCTACCAAGTCAAGGTCAAAAGCCTAGATACCACCAGCATCAAGGAATTAGGGCGGTTGATGGAACCCCTCCAAATGCAAGCCTTCCGCAAGACTTACGGAAAGATCTTAGAGTTGACCATAGCAGAGGTGTCCATAGAAGCCATTGCATCACTTACCCAATACTACGACCAGCCTTTGAGATGCTTCACATTCGGGGACTTCCAATTAGTACCAACCATTGAAGAATTTGAGGAAATTCTAGGATGTCCTCTCGGGGGAAGAAAACCATATCTTTCCTCCGGATGTCTCCCCTCTTTGAGCAGAATTGCAACTGTGGTCAAGGATTCAGCAAGAGGTTTGGACCGCATAAAACAGACTCGGAACGGCATAGCGGGCCTACCACAGAAGTACCTAGAAGACAAGGCGAGGGGTATGGCCAATCAAGGAGACTGGGTCCCGTTTATGGATGTGTTAGCTTTGCTAATTTTTGGGGTCGTCCTCTTTCCAAACGTGGATGGTTTGATAGACCTAGCAGCAATCAACGCTTTCCTTGCCTACCACCATAGCAAGGAAAGTCCGGTGGTAGCTGTCTTGGCAGATCTATTTGATACATTTGACCGAAGGTGCGAGAAGAGTAGCGCACGGATCATCTGTTGCTTACCCGCCTTCTGTGTTTGGTTGGTTTCACACTTGTTCCAACAAGACACAAGACATCCATGTCCGCTCCTGAGCCATCGCTCGTGTACTGAAAAGAGGAGAATGGATTGGGACCAGCTCTTGGCCGGGGTAGGAGGTAGAACAATCAGTTGGTTCCCCCGATGGAAGGAAGGAAAAGAAGGAGTCCTTTTCTCATGTGGAAGGTACCCAAACATTCCGCTGGTAGGAACGAGGGGTTGTATTAATTACAATCCCACGCTCGCTATAAGACAACTAGGGTACCCCATGAGGGGAGCACCGACGGAAGAAAGCATGTCTCCTTTCCTTGTGAGGGATCTCGGCGCACAAAATTCCAAGACTATACAAAGAATCCATAAAGCATGGGAAACCCCGTTAAGGAAAGATCAAGAGCTTAGAGGCATTCGTAATGGCATCATTGGTGGGTACCACGAATGGCTGAAAGTTCGCATACGAGGTTTAGATTGGCTCGCCAAGTTAAAAGTCGTCAGCGAAGAGAATTTTGAAGCACTGGAAGAGGACGAAGAAGTCCAAGCTCTCAAAAGCGAGTTAGGAAAGGCAAAACTCGCCAAGGAGAAGTTCAAGTTGGCTGCTACACAAGTTCGGAAGGAGTGTGCCGGGTTACGGGAAGAGAATGCAATTACCGCAAGAGCCCTTGAACAAGAGACCAAGAGGGCTCGCAAGGAAGAGTATGGCCGGAACAAATTTCGCGGAGCTCCATGGGGTAGCAATAATGAACTCAAGTTGCGAAAGGAAGAAAGGGACCAGTCGCGAGCACATAGCATGGTTCTGAAAGAGGAGTTGATTGCTTGTTCAAGGTCCAAAAGAAGCTTGTCTCAGCGTTTATGCGAGACAGAGACCAACATGTTAGCTATCATCGACAAGTACCAAGAAGAGTTGGGTCTAGCCACGGCCCACGAGCATAGAATCGCGGATGAGTATGCCCAAGTATATGCGGAAAAAGAGGCTAGAGGAAGGGTGATCGACTCTTTACACCAAGAGGCAACCATGTGGATGGATCGGTTTGCTCTTACCTTGAACGGGAGTCAAGAACTTCCCCGATTGTTAGCCAAGGCCAAGGCGATGGCAGACACCTACTCCGCCCCCAAAGAGATTCATGGGCTCCTCGGCTATTGTCAGCATATGATAGACTTAATGGCCCACATAATTAGAAATCGTTAGGAAACTTGTATGGTCTCTCAGACCTTGACTAGATATGACTTCCTTTTTGAAATAAAATGAGTTGGTCCCATGTTTCTACTCCAAAAAGCTTGTGCAAATCAAATCACTCCTACATCTCATCTCTAGCATGCATTTTCTTTCTTTATCCACTCCTCACGTTTGGTTTTTTAGGGAAAAACACCATAACTAAACGCGCCGCAAGGGATCCCTATCGCACCAGATCCAAATCTAGAACGATGGGTGATCAAGAGGAGACGCAGGAACAGATGAAAGCCGACATGTCGGCTCTGAAAGAACAAATGGCCTCCATGATGGAGGCCATGTTAGGTATGAAGCAGCTCATGGAGAAGAACGCGGCCACTGCCGCCGCTGTCAGTTCGGCTGCCGAAGCAGACCCGACTCTCTTGGCAACTACGCACCATCCTCCCTCAAACATAGTAGGACGGGGAAGGGACACACTGGGGCACGATGGTAGCCCTCACCTGGGATACAACCGAGCGGCTTACCCTTATGGATTGCCGCCCAACTATTCACCACCCAAGAAGATGCGGGCCACATTGCTTCTCCCGTCCATGAAAAAGAGCCTCCTCAGCAGCCCGACGAAGTCCATAAAGACCCTCAAGATTATGCTCGGAGGGATGTCGAGTTTTATCCCCCGATCCCCGAAGGGCCGGCACCAGGCACGTTGCCTCAACCCAACATCGCAGCATCGCCAATAGTTTTGTCTATGGAAGGGCCTCCCCCGGCAACTGAAGAAAGGAGGAAGCTCGATCTCCTTGAGGAAAGATTGAGGGCTGTGGAAGGATTTGGGGACTATCCGTTTGCAGACATGACGGATCTTTGCTTAGTACCCGATGTTGTTATTCCCCCGAAGTTCAAAGTGCCGGACTTCGACAAGTATAAAGGGACGACTTGTCCCAAAAACCATCTCAAAATGTACTGCCGTAAGATGGGCGCCCATTCTAAAGATGAAAAGCTGTTGATACACTTCTTTCAGGATAGCTTGGCCGGGGCTGCGGTAGTGTGGTACACTAATTTGGAAGCTTCCTGTATCCGTACTTGGAAGGATCTGATTACCGCCTTCCTAAGGCAGTATCAGTACAATTCTGATATGGCTCCTGACCGTACTCAACTGCAGAATATGTTCAAGAAAGAGGGTGAAACCTTTAAAGAATATGCGCAGCGATGGAGGGATTTGGCGGCACAAGTAGCTCCTCCCATGGTTGAGAGAGAGATGATCACCATGATGGTAGACACTCTGCCAGTGTTCTACTATGAGAAGCTAGTGGGTTACATGCCGTCCAGCTTTGCGGATCTGGTGTTTGCCGGGGAAAGAATCGAGGTTGGATTGAAGAGAGGAAAGTTTGATTACGTTTCCTCCACAAACGTGAACGCCAAAAGAATCGGGGCAACAGGGGCAAAATGGAAGGAAGGAGATGCCCATGCCGTCTCTTCAACACCCGCATGGGTCAAACCCCAGCAAACACCTCATGGTACCCATCAGTACGCACAACATCACCCAAGCTTCTCGGCTCATGCTGGGAATGCCTCTAGTTCAACACCCGTGCAGCCTAAGGCACCCACCCAGAGGGAAGTTCCCCAAGTTCCAACTCCGAACACGACTCGACCGGCCGGTAATTCCCACACGACAAGGAACTTCCCTCCGAGGCCATTGCCGGAATTCACCCCGCTCCCAATGACGTACGAAGATCTTCTACCATCCCTCATCGCCAATCATTTGGCCGTGGTAACTCCCGGAAGGGTCCTCGAACCCCCTTTCCCGAAGTGGTATGACCCTAATGCAACTTGCAAGTACCATGGGGGTGTCCCGGGGCATTCCGTCGAAAAATGCTTGGCCCTTAAATACAAGGTCCAACATTTAATGGATGCCGGATGGCTGACTTTCCAAGAGGATCGGCCCAATGTGAGGACCAACCCGCTCGCCAATCATGGAGGGGGAGCAGTTAATGCAGTTGAATCCGATAGGCCGCACAGGTCTAAACCTTTAAGAGATGTGGCAACCCCTAGGAGGTTTATCTTTGAGGCCCTACAAAAGGGAGGTGTAATTCCCCATAGTGGGTGTAAGGAGGATTCCTGTCTGCTACATGCCGGCGAGATGCATGACATGGAGACGTGTTTGGAAGTAGAGGAATTGTTACAGCGGATGATAGACCAAGGTCGACTAGAAGTCGGCATTGAAGGAAAAGAAGAGCAGCATATATGCATGCAATCTACGGAGGGGAGCGGTGTTGCGAAGCCCAAACCCTTGGTGATATACTTCACTAAAAGTGCAGCCTCGCAAAAGCCCGGGCACCCCTTAATGGCCAAACCTGTTCCTTTCCCGTACCAAAATAGTCACGCGGTCCCGTGGAGATATACACCTCCGGGGAAGAAGGAAGAAGAAGTCACTGACGTCAGCTCGCTGTCAGCTAAAGTAACAAATATCACGGGGCTGAGTGGTGTGACCCGTAGTGGTCGTGTGTTGGCACCTCCGGACCTACCAGTCCAACCCGCCGACGTCAAGGGAAAAGGAAAAGTGGTGGAGGAACAAGATGGCGAAGCACCCCACGCTTCGAATAAAGATATTCCAGCAAAGGGGCTCCCGGAGAAAAAGGATGGTAGAAAGGAGGTGTCGCTAGAGGAAGCCGGCGAGTTCCTTCGGATAATTCAGCAAAGCGAATTCAAGGTTATCGAACAGCTCAACAAAACCCCGGCTAGGGTCTCGCTGTTGGAGTTACTTATGAGCTCCGAGCCTCATCGGGCTCTGCTAGTAAAAGTGCTGAACGAGGCTCACGTGGCCCAAGATATTTCGGTAGAAGGTTTCGGAGGGCTGGTCAACAATATCACTGCCAACAACTATCTTGCCTTCGCCGAAGAAGAAATCCCCGCCAAGGGGAGAGGGCATAATAAGGCTTTACACGTATCAGTCAAGTGTATGGACCATATCGTAGCCAAGGTACTCATCGATAATGGTTCCAGTTTAAACGTGATGCCTAAGAGCACTTTGGACAAGTTACCATTCAATGCTTCCCACTTAAAACCAAGTTCAATGGTGGTTCGGGCCTTCGACGGCACTCGCCGAGAGGTTAGGGGAGAGATCGATCTCCCAGTACAAATAGGCCCTCACACCTGTCAAGTCACCTTCCAAATAATGGATATTAACCCCCCCTACAGCTGCCTGTTGGGGCGCCCGTGGATCCACTCAGTGGGAGTCGTGCCGTCTACACTCCACCAAAAGCTGAAATTCGTGGTGGAGGGGCACTTGGTCATCGTGTCAGGCGAGGAAGATATCTTGGTAAGCTGCCCATCCTCCATGCCTTATGTGGAAGCCGCAGAAGAATCGTTAGAAACTGCTTTCCAGTCTTTTGAGGTGGTCAGCATTTCCTCCGTAGACTCCCTCTTTGGGCAACCTTGTCTGTCCGATGCAGCGGTAATGATGGCCCGAGTTATGTTGGGGAACGGTTTTGAACCCGGGATGGGTTTAGGAAAAAACAACGGCGGCATAACTAGCCTGATAAGTACTCAAGGAAATCGTGGGAAGTATGGTTTAGGCTATAAGCCCACTCAGGCAGACATGAAAAGAAGCATTGCGGGAAGGAAGAACAATGGTCAAAGTTCGCGTTGGAGACAAGAAGGTGAAGGAAGCCCGCCCTGCCACATAAGTAGAAGCTTTATAAGTGCGGGTTCGGGAGACAAAGGTCAAGCGTTCGCGATATGCGAAGATGATATTCTGAGTACTTTGGATTTGGTACGACCATGCTCTCCTGATTTCCAGCTGGGAAATTGGCGAGTGGAGGAACGCCCCGGCATTTACGCAACAAGCATAATGTAAACCTTTACGGTTTTAAAAGCTCTATAGTTGGGCCTAGGCTTTAGAGTTTTCATTTTGTTAAGGCTTTGTGTCTTTTGTTTTTGAATTTATAATACAAGGATCTTTCTTCATCTGTTCCTGGTCTCTACCCATTCTCATTCATTTGCATGTTTACTTCTTTTTCTAAAACGGCAGATTCGATGACGAGTCCCCCGAAGGTACTAATACCTGGGACCCGTCTATCAACTTCGAGCAAGAAATGAATCAAACGGAAGATGAAGGAGATGAGGATGTGGGACTTCCTTCGGAACTAGAAAGAATGGTCGCCCATGAGGACCAAGAAATGGGGCCTCATCAAGAAGAAACAGAGCTAGTGGACTTAGGAATTGGCAGTGGAAAGAGGGAAGTAAAGATAGGTACAGGCATTACCGCACCTATCCGTGAAGAATTAATAATCCTGCTAAAAGACTACCAAGACATCTTTGCTTGGTCATACCAAGATATGCCCGGTTTGAGTTCTGACATTGTGCAGCACCGATTACCTCTAAATCCCGGGTGTTCCCCGGTAAAACAGAAGTTGAGGAGGATGAAGCCCGAAACATCCTTGAAGATAAAAGAAGAAGTGAAGAAGCAATTTGATGCTGGATTTCTGGCCGTCGCTCGGTATCCAGAATGGGTTGCCAACATCGTACCAGTTCCTAAAAAAGATGGGAAAGTACGAATGTGTGTAGATTACCGGGACCTGAATCGGGCCAGTCCCAAGGACAATTTTCCTTTACCACACATCGATATCCTCGTAGATAACACGGCCAATTTCGCTTTATTTTCCTTCATGGACGGTTTCTCTGGTTACAATCAGATAAAGATGGCGCCCGAGGATATGGAAAAGACTACTTTCGTCACCCTGTGGGGAACGTTCTGTTACAAGGTGATGTCCTTTGGACTCAAGAATGCCGGGGCAACTTATCAACGGGCCATGGTAGCTTTGTTCCATGATATGATGCATCAAGAGATCGAGGTCTACGTGGACGACATAATTGCTAAATCTAAATCTGAGGAAGAACACCTTGTCAACCTGCGGAAGTTGTTCGAAAGGCTTAAGAAATATCAATTAAGGTTGAACCCCGCTAAGTGTACCTTTGGGGTCAAATCAGGGAAATTGCTTGGTTTCGTTGTAAGCCAGAAAGGGATAGAGGTAGACCCCGAAAAAGTGAAGGCTATCCTTGAGATGCCAGAACCCCGTACAGAGAGGCAAGTCCGAGGTTTCCTGGGGCGTTTGAATTATATTGCCAGATTCATATCGCAGCTCACCGCCATTTGTGAGCCGTTGTTTAAACTCTTGCGCAAAAACCAAACTGATCGGTGGAATGAGGATTGCCAAGAGGCTTTTGGAAGGATCAAAAAGTGCCTAATGAATCCTCCCGTGCTTATGCCACCAGTACCTGGAAGGCCTCTCATTTTGTACATGATAGTCTTGGACGAATCAATGGGGTGTATGCTGGGGCAACATGACGAATCCGGGAAGAAAGAGCGCGCTGTTTACTACCTAAGTAAGAAGTTCACGACCTGTGAGATGAATTACTCCTTGCTCGAAAGAACGTGTTGTGCTTTAGTATGGGCGTCCCATCGCTTAAGGCAGTACATGCTGAGCCATACTACCTGGTTGATATCCAAAATGGACCCGGTCAAGTACATCTTTGAAAAGCCAGCTCTCACAGGACGAATCGCCCGGTGGCAAGTCTTGCTATCTGAGTTTGATATAGTCTACGTCACCCAAAAGGCGATAAAAGGAAGCGCTTTGGCAGACTATTTGGCTCAACAGCCTCTTAACGACTACCAGCCCATGCATCCGGAATTCCCGGATGAGGACATCATGGCCTTGTTCGGGGAAAAGTTGGACGAAGATCGGGACAAATGGACTGTATGGTTTGACGGAGCGTCAAAAATTCTAGGTCATGGCGTTGGGGCAGTGTTGATCTCTCCGGACAATCAATGTGTACCTTTCACAGCCAGGCTAGGATTCGACTGCACCAACAACATGGCCGAATATGAAGCATGTGCCCTAGCCGTCCAGGCAGCAATTGACTCCAATGTCAAACTACTCAAGGTGTACGGCGACTCAGCGTTGGTAATCCATCAGCTGAAAGGGGAATGGGAAACTAGAGATCCCAAGCTGATACCATACAAAGCCTACATCAAGGAATTGGCTAAGACTTTCGATGAGATCTCCTTCCATCATGTTCCCCGCGAGGAAAATCAAATGGCGGATGCCCTTGCTACGTTGGCATCTATGTTCCAGCTAACACCGCACGGGGACCTACCCTACATTGAATTTCAGTGTCGTGGCAAACCCGCACATTGTTGCCAAGTGGAAGAGGAACGGGACGGAAGGCCTTGGTATTACGACATCAAGCGATATGTCGAAAGCAAAGAATACCCGCCAGAGATTGCCGACAACGATAAAAGGACATTGAGGAGGTTGGCAGCCAGTTTCTTCATGAGCGGAGGCACACTGTATAAGAGAAATCACGACATGACACTCCTGCGATGTGTGGATGCCAAGGAGGCAAATCACATGATCGAGGAAGTCCATGAGGGCTCGTTTGGAACGCACGCCAACGGGCATGCTATGGCCAGGAAGATCTTAAGAGCAGGTTATTACTGGCTTACCATGGAAAGTGATTGTTGTGTCCATGTGAGGAAGTGCCACAAATGTCAAGCATTCGCGGATAATGTCAAATGCCCCACCGCATCCCCTGAATGTCATGTCCGCCCCTTGGCCTTTCTCCATGTGGGGAATAGATGTCATCGGGGCCATTGAGCCCAAGGCCTCGAATGGTCATCGCTTCATCCTCGTAGCAATAGATTATTTCACCAAGTGGGTCGAGGCGGCTTCATATACCAATGTCACGAGGAATGTGGTGGTCAGGTTCATTAAGAAGGAGATCATCTGCCGATATGGTTTGCCAAGAAAGATTATCACGGACAACGGCACCAACCTGAATAACAAGATGATGGGGGAAATGTGCGAGGAGTTTAAAATCCAGCATCACAATTCCACACCCTACCGGCCAAAGATGAATGGAGCCGTGGAAGTAGCCAATAAGAATATCAAAAAGATTATCCAAAAGATGACCGTGTCATACAAGGATTGGCACGAGATGCTCCCATTCGCGTTACACGGTTACCGGACTTCAGTGCAACGTCAACTGGGGCAACGCCGTTCTCATTGGTATATGGGATGGAGGCGGTGTTACCATTTGAGGTAGAAGTCCGTCATTAAGGATCTTGGCAGAATCCGGATTAAAGGAATC